>NC_056738.1:69230517-69320517 GCF_019279795.1 Protopterus annectens
GTCACTCTGATTTTTTGGAACGTGAACCTGAGCTTGAGTCCAAACAAATATTCATTTTTCCTCAGATGATTGCTATATTTAGTGATGTTTTTGCTTATCAGCAATCTAGAACTACCCCAGAGCTAGAGAGGGTATATGACCTTATAGAGGATGAGATGCCCAATTCTGTGGCTAATCCCCTTCTCTTACCAGCTTTGGAAAATGTTTATAAAGCTACCTATAGGACACCTATATCTATTCTAGCAGTCACAAAAAAGCTCAGAGAAAATATAGGATCTCCTCTGATATGAAAGACATCTTTTTTTCATTTGACTGCTGACTGAGCTGTGGTCTCCTCAGTTTCCTATCACATAAAAAGTCCTTGGTTCATCTAATCCAATGCCTCCTAATAAAGAGGGAAAATTGTGAGATCTTCAGTGTAATAGGATGTCTCTTTCCAGTAATCTAGCTATTAGAATGTTAAATTATCAAGGCTATATGGGGAAATGTATTTTACAGTCTACGTATAGTTTCAAGGATTTTCCTGCATCCTTACCTGCAGAGCAAAAGTCTTATATGAATACAATTGTTTTTAATTTGACTCAGGTTTTAAAACATACTTTGAGATGTACGCTTGAATGTGCAGGTGCAGTCTCAAGAAATGCTGCTTCTTCTGTTGTTTCAAGATGGTATGCATAGTCACATGATTAGAACTTCTGTGACGGTTTAAAAGCTGAAATTTTGAATACACCTTTAAGTTCTGAACTTGTGTTTGGGCCCTCTGTTACACAGATTCTCAAGCAGTGAGATAATACAGGTAACAAATGCATGAAGTATCTAGGATGTTTTATGTACCCAAGTTCTCCCCAAATAAGGCACCTACGGGCAGAACAAACAAAACTCCCAGCCAAAGAAAAGTTAGGGCTCCAAAAGGAAATGGTAGAAGGATAATTCTTCAAAACCAAATGAGGAGTTCCCTTCTGAAAAATTATCACTCCTCTGCAAAGGAATGACTATGCCAAGTCACAGATCCCCCTGCCCTTCATTTTCTTCCTCTTCCTCCAGGCTCTCTCTCAACCCTGCAGCCTAGCTGCAAATAGTTTCAAACAAATGTGTTCTTAGAATAATTTAGACAGGATACACTTTGCAGAGGAAACAAAATACTCCCCATTTCAGGGGGAATTCTCTCACACCCACCAGACCACACAGGGCTGTTTTCTCCAGTGCTCCATCCCATAATAGAAGCAGGGGTCATTGTACCAGTGTCTGCAATACGCAAAGGCCTTACTTACTCCAGAATCTTTCTGGTACCAAAAAGGAGCACTCCTGGAGACCTGTCCTAGATTTGTCCCTTCTAAACACTTTTATAATAGTTCCAAAATTCAAAACGCTCACTTTACAGTTAGTCCTAGCTTTGCTGCCAGACCACTTTTTCATGGTGACTGTAAATCTCAGGGACACTTATCAGCATATTCTTATTGCTTCCAATTTCAGGAATTTTTTTTTGAGATTTGCTGTGTCTGGCTTATATTATCATTTTTATGCATTACCCTTTGTAAACACTTGAGGTACACAGTGATTGCCTATTGCAGTACCCTAGGTATAATTTTTCCTTATTTAAATGACTTGCTGTTTTGTACAGATTCTGTTTCCAGATGCTTGGAGTCCTTATACAAGGTCACATTCCTCCTTTCCCACCTGGGCTTCAAACTGAACCTTCAAAAGTCTTTCCTCACGCCCTCTCAATGAATTGTTTTCCTGGGGTTTTGGATAGATGCAGTAAAAAAGTTAGCTTTCCTGTCAGAAGACAAAGTTCTGAATTATCATGTCATTTTCTTGGATTTCTGCATTCTAGACATAACCTCAGCAACAGAGTTCCTCAAAATTCTAGGCCTCATGGCATCAATGATTTTTATGACACCACTAGCCAGACTGCACATGAGAAAAATTCAATTGTACTTGAAGAATTGTTGGACCCAGCTCCTTCAAACCTTATATTTCCAAGTACTGGTACTGTAATTTGTAAAACAAGAACTGTAGTGGTGGAAAGATCAACTGTCTGTAAATCTAGGACTCTCTTTCTCACTTCAGACCCCAGTCTAATCTGTTCAGATGGACTCTTCAGATTTTGCATGGGGAGCAGTGTCAATCGAAGCTCAAGTGCAAGGCATGCTGGGACCTCAGGACATGCCATGCACATAAACATAAAAGAGATGTTGGCAGTGAGTCATGCCTTAACAGTTTTTTACCAGTTATGGACTCTGGGTTCTCTACTAGTGGTTACAGACAACACTACCATAATGTTGTATCAGAAAAAGCAATGGGGTACAAGGACATACCCTCTTTGCTTGTTGGCAATAATGGCCTGGGGAGCTGGCTCTATAGCATTTTCTGACTCTTCAGGTCTTGTATATTCCATCAGAGCAAAACACAGTGCCAGATTAAGCAGATCATGGACAGACCCTCATGAGCAGAAGATTAATGTAGAGGTCTTTCACAACTTGATCCAGATATGGGGAATACCTCATGTAGATCTGTTTGCCTCCTTTCAAAACAGACAACTGAAAATTTTCAGGTCAAGACATCCTTGCAGCCATGTTTGGAAGACAGATGGTCTTTCCAATAATTCCCAAGGTACTTCTAAAAATTCAGGAAGAATTACCAAAGATCACTGTAGTAAGCCCCTTTTGGTTCAGTCAAAGTTGGTTCTCCCCTTTTAATGGAAATGGCCAAGGAGAATTTCTACAAGCTTCCTCACAGACTGTACCTGTTCACACAGCATCAGGGGTGAATGGTGCACACCAACTTACAGCAATTTCAACTGGCAGCCTGGATGATTCTGTTTTGATACCTTTTAAGCGCTTTTTTCCATGAGGATGTGCACAAGGTATTTATGGAGACAAGAAAACCTGCAGCTAGAAAATCCTATATTTACAAGTGGAAGAGGTTTTCTAGGTGGTGTCTAGCCAATATAAGCGGTCCCAAGAGTCTTGAAATATTTGTGTGGGCTCCTTAGAAATGGTTTATCATATTCTTCTATCAAAGTGCATCTTGCAGCCATCTCAACTTATCTGCCCATGGATCCTCCTCTTTCATCTCTTTTTTGTGGTCAAACAGTTTATGAAAGTGTTGAATGCAGACCTCAAAAGAAAATTCCTTCTCCCTGGGAAACCAGCTTTGTTCTTGAAAAATTGACCTTACTTCCTTTTCAACTTGCCTCTCTGGCTGATTTGCAATTCATGACTTGGAAGACTGTTTTACTCATTGGTCTGACATTTGCAAGGTGAGTATTCAGCTGCAAGCTCTCATGGTGGGCCAACCCTATCTGATTTTTCACACTGACAGGGTTGTGTTAAACACTAATCCTTCATTCTTGCCTAAAGTTGTTTCTGAATTTGTCTTGACTCAGGCCATCAATCTCCAAGTGTTCTATCCTAATCCAAAAAAAAAAGGGAAAAAAGATTCTACGTACCTTGGATGTACACAGGTAGCTCATGTACTACCTTCACAGAACAAAGCTGTTTAGGTTCATAGGTTCATACTAGGCTATCTGCCCTAGGGCATTTATAAGCCTAGCCAGAGTATGTTTGGCTTTCGCCACCCATTTTAAATTAATTTTGCTATGCCCTTTTTCGAGGTAAGTATACTGTGCCTCTGTCTAACAGTGACACAGAAGTGATACCCTGGGTAAACCTACGATCTCCCATCCACTCATCAAGATTCCTATTGAAGAGAGTCAATGAGGGACTCTGCCTAACCTGGACTGGGATTTTATTCCAGAGTGAAGGGAGCCTCTGGGTTATGAATCTGTCCCTCCAGCATGTCCTATTTATTTCAGTGCTGAGGTTCAAGTCTCTCGAGTGTGTAGCTCGATGGGATTTGGATTTTTTGAGGTGCAGCATGTCCCTTAATTCCGGGTTGGACATGGCCTTATACGTCAGGCACAGGTCACCTCTGAGCAGGCGGTATGCCACTGAGTAGAGCTGGAGTTTCTCTAACCGGGCAGCATATGGCATCTGTTTGAGCCCTTTGATCCTCATGGTGAGGTACTTTTGGGGTCTTTCCAGTTGCTGCAGGTGTTTGGTAAGGTATATCCCAAAAGGGGCATTGTACTCGATTATGGGCCTGATGAGGGATGAGTAAAGAGGCACGATGACCTCCCCTAATCTAGATGTGAATCCCTTCATGATTAGATGGGCTATATAAAATGTTTTTCTAACCACTTTGGCCACGTGGTTGTCAAATGAGAGATTGCTATCAACTTGGGTCCCCAGGTCCCTAATTACTACTTCTGTACTTAATGGATTACCACCTATGTGGTAATTTGTGGGCACTTTGTTTTTGCCAAAGGGGATGACTATACACTTTTTGGCATTTAGCTTGAGGCCATGGCTCTGGCACCAGTTGTCTGTTTCTATGAGGCCCTTTTGGAGGATGCTTGTGTTGGCTGGAGAGTTGATTATGGTGCCCAGTTTGCAGTCATCTGTGAACTTGGTCAGCCACAGTCCTTCCGTGTTGGCCTGTACCTCCGAGAAATATATACCAAACAAGAGAGGTCCCAGGACTGAGCCTTGTGGGACACCACTTGTAACTGGTTTGGAGTCTGACATGGCTCCAGCAATTCTAACCATGTGGGTTCTGTCCTTGAGCCAGTTTGCAACCCATCTAGTGACATAGGGGTTTATATTTCAGCTGGTGAGCTTATCTATAATGCCCGAGTGGGGTATTGTATCGAAGGCTTTTGCGAGGTCCAGATAGGCTGTGTGGACCACCTTCCCTTCGTCAATGGCCTTGGTGACTGTTTCAAAGAAGTCAACCAGGTTTAAGAGGCAGGATCTGCCCTTAACAAAGCCAAACTGGGTAGGATCCAGTGTCTGTAGGTCCCCAATATCTTTATTTATGAGGTCCATGATGATCCTTTCCATAGCTTTGCAGACCAGGCTAGTCAGGCTTATGGGGCAATAGTTTCCAGGGTCCGTTGAGGCACCACCTTTGTGGAGAGGGACCACTGTTGCTGTACGCCACTCTTTGGGTACATATCCTGTAGTAAGGCTGAGATTGAACAGTAGTTTTATGTTTGGGTTTAGCTCTTCTTGGAGTTCATGTAGGACGCAGCCTGGGACACCATCTGGTCCCATTGATGCTGTGTTTTTTGCTTTGGAGAGGGCGGCTCCCACCTGAGCATCTGAGATGTCAGGGGCGAAGCACTCTGGTGGGATAGATATTTGCCCTTATGCTGGGGAGGGAGAAGTTTGCGCTGAACCTGTCAGCTAGGATGTTGGCAATGTCTGTGGGATCAGTGTATTTTTTGTCATTTTGGACTAATTCTGAGCATATCTGGGAATTCCCACCCAGGTTCCTAACATAACTAAAGAAAGCCTTGTGATTATCCTTAGTGTCCTGTGCAATTTTTCTCTCGAAGCTGGCCTTTGACGATTTTATGAGTGCCCTTAGTTTTTTGCTAATACTGATCAGAGATGCCTTCCCTTTTTGGGATTTTGCTCTATCATGTAGTAGCTTCCTCCTTCTATTGTATAGTTTATTTATGGCTGGGGTCCACCAGACAGGTTGTCTGCCTTTGGAGGATTGGGTCTTGGTTTTATTTGGGATTGCATGATCCATGCATTCCTGAAGGTGTTCATAGAATGCATTTATAAAGGATTCTGCGGTATGGGCCGTATTTTCTACAGGCCCGGGGGCTTTGAAGGATTCCACCTCGGTTTTGAGAAGTGTGAAATTTGCTTTAGAGAAGTTTTTCACTGTGGTTTTCTGGGCAGGGGGTGGGGTCGGGATGTGAATATCCAGTGAGATCAGTTTATGGTCTGATCTTACCAGTGAGGGATACACTTCTGGTCTGGGGCATAGAGTCCCCATGTTGGTGATGATCAGGTCCAGTATGTTTTCCCCTCTTGTGGGAGTGGTAACAAGTTGTTCCATAGCATTTGAGTTTATGAATTCTAGGAACCTTTGGGCAAGGGTGTTGGAGCAAGAGTAATGCTCCCAATCTATGTTTGGGTAGTTGAAGTCACCCAATATAATGGTGTTCGGAGAGACCTTCATATTTTCCAGTGTTCTCAGGAAGGCCGAGTGGGGTTCCTGGGTTTGGGAGGGTGGTCTGTAGCAGGCTATAAACTGGAAGGCAGTTTTACCCACTGTTAGTTGCACATGGATAGTCTCTGATGCTTCGTGCTTTGCCACCAACCTGGAGGTGTGGGTATCTTTGATGAATATCGATACTCCCCTCCTTTTGTGGTTCGGTCCAAGTTTTGGGGCGAAAAGCATGGTATGAGGTATAACCTGGTAGTGCTGGGGTGCTCTCGGAGTCCTGAACCAGGTTTCTGTTACTGCACAGATATCGATGTTCTCCATGCTAAGGAGAGTTTCGAGTGCGTGCATCTTGAGGTTTAGACTTCTAGCGTTGAGTAGCATTACTCTTAGTTTCTTATCCCTTGTGATACCTATGGAGGTGGGTTTGTCTTTTGAGCCTTGCCTAAAAAGGCACTATGGGGTAGCAAGAGCCTTTGCCAATATCCGAAAGCCCAGGGGTGACAGGTGCAAGCCATCCCTAGCAAAGCATCGTGGCTTGTTGTGCATATCATCCCAAGCTGACAGGCATTGGATCCCCTTTGAATGACACCAATACTTAAGCCAATTGTTGAAATTGATCATCTTGTCTTCATATTGTGGCATCATTCTTGGTGAGGGTAAGATGCTACTCAAGGTCAGGGTCATACCAGCCTGGGCTACATGCTCAGAGAGCTCCTCTATGTCTCTTTTCATGTAGTCCAGGGAGGTACATCTCAGGTCATTCACACCAGCATGGACAATGACTGAGTCATATTTATACTTGCCTTGGAGTGACCTGAGTGCTTGTGTTATGTGGCGGATCCTAGCACCAGACAGGCTGCTCACCGTGACCTTCTCCTTGTTCAGCCTGGTGAGCGGGACATCAGTGTGCCTGACGATAGAGTCACCTATTACAAGTGTATCAGGTGTGTTGTTTAGCCTTAAGGGCTGTGACTGTTTGGCACACTGGCTTTGTGAGATATGTGTTGCACGTGTTTTGTTTTGGGGTAGCGGTTGCTTGGGTGTCTGCTTTGGAGGTCACTGCTGCTTAGGCAGATCTTTATTTAGAGCCTCCGAGTATGTTTTTGTGTGATTATGTGTTTGGTTTGCTGTCGGAATGCTGAACAACTGTTTGTTTGCTATATGGGGGTTAAGAAAGGTCAATCTGTCTCTAAGTAAACTATTGCACAATGGTTGTCCTCTGCCATTGCTTTCTGTTACTCTCACCATGGTAAATCACTTCTAGGCAATTTTAAGATTCACTTGACTAAGGCTTTATCCACTTCAATGGGATATTGGAAAGTAGTAGACTCTAGAAGCATTCTAGAGGCTGCAACTTAGTCCTCTGTTCATATCTTCACAAAACAGTACTGTGAAGACTGGTAGAGCTGGGTGGAGGCTGCTAGCCTAGTCAAATAGAATTTGGTACATAATTCTGTCATTTGTGGATATGAATGTTGAAATACAGGCTTGTTTTCTTAAATGAAAGAATATGCTGTGAAATGTTGAACTTAAAATAATGTAGCAACATTGCCCTCTGCTGTAAAGAAAGCTAAGTCAGTCATTTATTGTCTGTCCTTTGAAGCTGAAATTATTTCATGCCTGTCCTTTTGAAGTTAGAATTTGGAGTCGATGAGTCTGGAGTGAAGCATCCTGCCTATTGTTTTAACTTAAGGAATAATTACTAGAGTTTACATGTGGAATGCATTTTGTTGATGTAGTTTCCTGCAGGTTTAAGATAACAATTATGCAGTATCTGCTAGTCTGGGAATACCAGGAAAGTGTGAAATGATGTAATGGGAATCAGGACTGAAAACAGCAATTTAAACAGAGAGAATCAGAAGGCATTAAACATGTTTGTCTGGACCATCCAACTCACAGCACTGTCTTGCTCATATTTAAGTTATCCTAGACTTGTGTTTTCTTTTAGAAATAGCTAGTAACTAGAAATATTAGACTAAGTGTTTTTCTCTGATGTCAGAACTGTACTACTAATTTATTTTAAGTATTTCTGTGTGACCTCTGAACTCTTGACAAGCACTGTGTAGTAGAAAGTATTGTCTTGTGTTTTTAATTATTTATTATTAAATATTTTTAAACCTTTTTAACTGTGGCTGTTTTGTGTAGAGGTATGTTAAGCTCTAAGAGTTCATTGCATGTATATAAGGATCCTGTACCAAGTCACTCTAATAAGCCTTGACTGTTGAGTCATATTGCCAATTGAATAATAATATTGCACAGTAATAATTGGACACCTTTTTAAGGGCCTTTGAGTAGGTGATAAGTATTAGTGGTTGGTGGCAAGTGGAACTGCTGTATAGTCTGGGAGAAAGGGGCACAACTGGAGAAACTGTGCCAGCCTTCTCCAGAAGTGTCTGTGTGGTTGTGTGTGTCAGCTACTTGGGCAGGGACACAAAGCACTGGTTGGACAGAGAGGGTGCTAGAGGTTTTAGCTTGCCCACTAAGCTGAGATCTGGACCCAATAGCTGTGCCAGTGGGGAGTCTTATTGGGGACCTGGAGAGCAAGGGAGCGACCAGCCCTGGACTGACTGTGATCTCTGTGTGCTCTTAAGGAAAATTGCACTTTACTGTGCATATTTGTTATCCTTTCCTCATATATGAAACACCCTCTCTGGTGTTTGTGGTGAGGACTGAGACTCCTTGATTGCTGTGTCAGGGCACGGGCGTCACAAGTACAAATTGGATTCCTTTTCTAGCAGAGTAAATACAACACCAGACTGAACCAAATAGATTGAAACCCATCTCAGCTATTCACAATCAAGGGAATGGTAGGTGAGTACTACCACTGAAGCAATGAGGAATTCAAACATCTACTGTTACAGTTAAGTAGGATTTATGCAACTGTACTTTTCTGTATGAAATGCTGAAATGTAGAAGTCTGGAGTTTTTTGATACTTTTTTCACTTTGTTATGAGTGTTTTAATAAAATCTGCACTACGCAGATTGAGGTACAGGAAGTTGGGCCTTACCTGTTGTGTCCAAATTGTAGAAAACTACAGGTATTTGTAGCAACTTTCTCACTATAAAAATACACTGCCATCAAACTGAGTCCATATTTTCACAATAAGTCAATTAGTCTAAAACAAAAATGCTTACAAAACACTTTTTTCAGGCAAGTAAAACTCTTACACTCTATATGCATATATCTATCTGTGTGTATGTAATGTGTGTATGTATATATATATATATATATATATATATATATATATATATATATATATATATATATATATATACATATACATATATATAGAAAGATCGATATAGATATACATACATACATATTTATATACACACACACACACACTACATCTTACCTTCAAAGTGAGACCATTTGCTATTAGTAAGTCAATTAGTCAGAGGAAATGCCTTTGAGTAAAGCAATTTAGGAATGTACATTTTATTTTTACTCCTTTATATTGGATACAAAAATCAGCCAGTTTCACAAAGCTCTGCTTCCTCCCACACCTACACTCTAGCTGCTAAGTCGCTAACCCCTTGGAGGGAAATCAGCAGTGAAAATGTAGGCAAACTCAATACTTTCTTGCCGCCTTGAGCAGAAGAAGCTGTGAGATTTCACAGGAGCAGCAATTGGCTTCAAGCTTCATTTCTGGCAGAGAAATCCCCATCCCCATAGGGAAACCATTCCACACAGAAATTATTGCCCCTTTAGGAAAATATTAATGTGTTTTATTTTCTGACTACAAACATGTTTCCTCTTTAAGAAAACTGGAAATTTTTACAATATGAGAATTTTCCTGTCAGGTACTGCTATTTTTAGAATTGGGCTTATTTTTTAATATTAGGGACTAAATTTGTGGTAAAACTGTATTGGTTATGAGAACTTTTATTTGTATGTGTATATTTTAGGGACTGTAAAGTTTTTTTTACAGGCAGGAAATGTTTTTTTTATGTTGAATGCTTGTGTATACTGTGTGACAACTTACCTTCAGTTTTTTCTGTCAGTGCTCTTCAGAAAACAGACTTTGAATTCTGACAGGGATTTTGTGTGTACTACTTGTGCTTTTTCTTTTGAAAGAGGACTGTAAGTGTGTGTATTTCTGGTGAACAGTTTGACAACTTACCTTCTGACAGACTCTTTCAGCTGTGCTTACATGTGATTAGGCTTTTTTCTTGGCTACAGAATGGATACTTCAGTCCTGCTTGCTCTTCTCCCACTGTACCTAAAAAGAAAAAGCAACACAATAAAGAACACTTACCATCACTGTGGGCTCAGACTTCTTCAGCCATTGGCGAGTGATTCTTTTGTGGCTAATGGTTATTTCTCAGACCACTCACATGTTACTTCAGATTCCTCTGGTGTAGCTTCTTCAGCCACTATGGACCGGCAATCAGCTGTGCTCTGTGCCTGTTGCAGGGTCTGATCCATGCATGGAACAACCATCTACTTGGGCCTGGGAAATACTCTGGAAGGTTATTCTTGGGCTGGTCAGGGAAAGAGACCTCTTGCCAGGGGTAAACTGCCATATGGTCTTATTCAAGGTAGGTCCCTACAAAGAAAAAACAAAAGGTTAGATATTAATTATTGAAGGACATAGTGTTTGCTTATAAAGATTCCCTTATCTTAGCCAGGAGATTATTGCAGGTTGTTAATCCTGGAACTCTAAAAGCCCTACCAGAGTGTAATCTCGATAAAGAAATTCCTGAGGAAAGTTGGTCAGAAGATTCAGATAATGACAAAGGCAGAGCTTCTCTTCCTGGAGTTTCCCTTTCTCAAGCCCAGTACTTTGATTCTGAGGAGTTCTGGTCCTCTCCGGATCCCTTGAAGGAATTTTCCTTTCCTGAAACTATTTCCATGATGAATTATGTATTTTTGTGGGAAACTAGTAGATGCTTCCCTTGAACAGAGGAGATATTATGATACATTGCAAGTGGATACTACACTTATCCTTCCTATTTTGCCAACCTTGGTAGATGTGTTAAATGCTGCCTGTAATAATCCTGACTTTCTACCTTCAGCTCCCTAAAAGGCAGGTAGACATTATAAATCACCTCAAGTTAATAAATTCTTGGTTTCTCAATTTAAATCTGATCCATCAGCCATTTCAACCTTTTCACCTGTTGGAAACAGACTTCTAGTCAATACTAACCCTTTTCCTCTGTATAAAAAAGATAAGATAAGGTATTGGACAGATTTGTTAAGAGTATTTTCTCTTCTTTCACTTTAACATACAGAATTCTTAACTACCAAGCACACAAGTGGAAGTTTATTCTTAGTTGTATAGATAGGTGACTAAATACTGTGCCACAATTCCTTCAGAGGATAGTTCCTGAGTCCTATTATTCCCAAACTGTGTTAAGTATGTAAACATGCTTTGAAGAGTGTGTATGTTTGCGCAGATGCTGTGTCTAGGGCCACTGCCACTACCTCTGCTGGAGTTTTGAGGAGGTAAGCCTGGGCATGTAACCAAAAATTTGCTGATTAAGAAAAGTCTGGGATTTTAAACTGTATTTTAGATAAGGATGTTTTTTTTGCCCCTTCTGGTACTCAGGTTCTCAAACAATTTGATGAAAGAGGAAAATTAATTCAGTGAGTTTCTAAGATTTTTTAAGTTCTCTATTACAAATCTCTCAAATCCTCTATTCCCTTTAAAATAAAATAAACAATCCATGCCACCTCCTGGCAAACAGAGAACAAAAATGAGATAGCAGGAGGGGCGAAAACTAAAACAGGGATCCTTTCAGAAAAATATATAGGCTAATCTCTAATGTCTAACACAATATCAGCATTCTTTCAGCCTCCCCTATCTTTCTGAATCTGTCTCAGAAACTGGCTTTCAATCTTTCCCTTAGACAATAGATTGTATCAGACACATGGGTGATAAAAGTTGTTCAGGAGAGTTACAGTTGGCACTGGATACATGTGCCTCCTTTCAGCAGAATTCCTCCCTTCTGCCCTTCAAACCAGAGTTATTTCCTCAGATTCATCAGCACTAGCTTAACCTATGAATCATAGAACCAGTGCCTTTAGATCAACAGAGGAAAAGGCTTTTACTCCAGAATGTTTCTAGAAAGAGCAAAGAAAGAGCTTTCATGGAGACCAGTTCTAAATACTTACCTTCTCAACCTGTTTGTAAAAGTACTAAAATTCAAAAGTCTCTATTATCTAGCATTTCTTTTTTGAGTTTTATGGTAACATTTAAGTTTGATTCTCAGCTGGGGAGCCTTCTGTGCAGAGTCCGTGTCTCCTCTCTTTGTTTGCATGGGTTTCCTCCGGGTGCTTTGGTTTTCTCCCATGTTTCAAAGACATGCAGTAGGTGCACTGGATACTCTAAATTGGCACAGGTGTGTGTGCATACAAGCGTGTGGTATGGAAGAAAAGCTGCAGCAGGGTTAGACATCCAGTTGTGTGAACCTTGGCTGTAAATGATTGTCACTTTTGAAGTGACACTCCAACCGCATGTGCAAAAAATGGGAAATGGGGTTATTGATGGATACATGGACATAAAAGATGCTTATCATCGCATTCCCATAGCCTCAGGCTTCAGTGAATTTTTCAGATTTTCTGTGTCTGTGTCAAATTATCATTTCTCTGCATTACCCTTTACATTATTTACATTTCCAAGGGTGTTTACAAAGTGTCCAGCTTTAGTGATAGCATTTACATTTTTTCTTATCTAAATGAATTGCTTATCTTTCCAGAGTGTTTTTTGCCAGAAGTCAGGAGTTCTTAACGTGAGTATCTGATGTTGTCTTTTCTGTCTGAACTCAACAGATGGGTTATCAGATCCAACCGGATATGACCTAGGTGACTTTTTCAAGAGCTTGGATCCAGAGGTCTGGATCGTTTGCTACCCATAATTCCCTCTGGTCCCTAGATTACCTCAGATCCTGTTTTCTACTTAATCTATCAAGATGCGTTTTGATGGCTCTGAATTTTGTTGTAGATAAGTGTCTCTTTTACTTATATCTTTCTAACACCTTTCAGTAGGTGTTGTTTAATATTTTTATATCTGCTTAAGCTCTTTTGCAGTTGCTTCTTTTCAGGTAATGTTCTTGAGAGTTTTTTTCCACCTTCCCTTCCTTACCAAAAATAAAAAAAAAAAAACTTGCTTTTGCTATGGTGATAGAGTTAGTGTTATAGTTCTTAGCTGGCATTTAGTACATCTTGCAAACAAAAGAAAGGCAGGACACTGCTATACGAATACTTTTAATGCACCAAATAATCCACAGGTTAGCGCTTTCGGGATAAAACCCTTCTTCAGACATTTTAAAAATCATTATCAAACAATTATATACATTACAAATGATTGAACAAGATTTAAAAGAACCAATCAAATGTTAAAAACATTTAGTAAAAAACACGCCTCTTTTGCAAGGCCGGTTTTAAAGGGACCAGGTCATTTAACCCTGGTTCCCTATGTGCTTGTAATTCTATAATCCATCGTGCTTCTAAAAACTCTGTATGTGCTTTTACGTCCCCTCCTCGTATATTCATGGTCACATTGGCTATCGCTCTAAATTTAAATGAGTGTGTAGGAAAAGACTCAACATGTTTGTATAACGCATTATGTATATCCTTATTCCTTATCGAACAAATGTGTTGTAATATCCTAACCTTAAACATTTTATTAGTCAAGCCAACGTAGAAGGAGGTACATGTTAAACACTCAGCTATATATACTATGTTTTCTGTTCTGCAGTTCGCTTTGCCTTTAAATTCAAATACCTTACCACTGTTGGGATGTTGAAACTTATTGTTATTTTTATTATTTTTTGTTGGACTTGGTACGGTTATTTTGTTTTGTTGGACTTGGTACGGTTATTTTGTTTTGTTGGATTTAGTACATCTTGTATGGTTCTTGTTTTTATTGTGGCTGTTACGTATTCTGTATTTTATCTTTTGTATTTTTCCATTTTGGCAGTTGCTAGTGATAACTGAAGATGCCATTGGTTTTAAGAAGTGTAATGCGTGTGGGCACAAATTCCCCCCGCAGAATCTTTCCAGACTTTGTGTGTACTGCTTAAGGGTGGCCCACCTGTCATGGACAGACACAACAGTCTTGTCCTCAGGGGCTTTCTCCCTTCCCATGTAGGAGTTCCAGCACCTTCAACATCCAATACTATGTCTCCTTCATTCACAAAGTCAAACAAGATGAGGTACACCAAAGAAAAGGAGGAGTAAAGAAAAGGAAGGGGAAAAAGAAAAACAGTAAGAAAAGTCCAGATTAAAGGTCTACAGATCCATCAGGTCCATCCGGCTCAGCGCTGAAGTCTCCAAGATATGAGGTCCGTCTACAGGGGGAGATATTTCAGATCCATTCCCCCAACTCCACCTTGCCTCTTCTCCTTGGAGCTGGGTGGTCTTTGGCTCCATTCTCCCATTTTGCAGGATAGACTGAGCCACCATTCATCCAGACCACTTTCTGTGGCATCTTCCTTCAGGTCCTTTTGATTGTTGAGGAGCTTCTCAGAAGCTGACGTCGACAGGATGATGTTAGACTGTTTGTCTGGTGTGGAATGCATGAAGGGTATAAGATGTGACTGCTGTGTCAGATGAGAGTTTGTGATTCTGAGATCCTTGTATCACATAGCAAGTGCAATTTCATGATTATATTAATTTTGGGAAGTGCAAGGGGCATGGTTTCCACTTGAGAAGTGTTTGTGTGTCATACATGCATATTGAGTGGTGAGTTTAATGTGTGTGTGTGTGTGTGTGTGTGTGTGTGTGTGTGTGTGTGTGTGTGTGTGTGTGTGTGTGTGTGTGTGTGTATCTGCACATTCATATTGAATGCAGTAGATTGATTGGAATCTACATGTTTAGGCTAGTAAAAATATTTATTTAGTCAGTAATTTTTTTATGAAGTGACTAAGATTTAGGATGAAATCTTGAACATCAAGCTGTATCTTTGTTTCAGGTTCTCATGTTTTACACTTTTATATCTCGCTAGTATTGAGTATAGTGGTATCAGTTTCTACCCTTCTGCGTCCCATGTTCCACACAGTCTAACATTCTGCCATCTCTGTTATATCATTTTAAGCTTAAATATATTTAAGTATCACCATCTATATCAGATTAATTTGTGACTATCATTCCCCCCCATCAAGGCATAAAAATGTCTTTAATTGCTGTTGTTGGTAGGTTCATAGTTTTTAGTATTGTATTGTTAGTTTCCTTGAAATCCCCATGTATACAGACTTCCTTCACTATGCCTTTCTTCTGTACTGTCTATGGGTATAGACCATTTGCTGCTCAACAAATTAAATGATACTGGAGAAGTTTCCAGCTTATTCAGTTCACTTTCTAGTTTAGGCATTAAAACTTTAAATATTGTGTTGGTTTTGATGACTTTAGGACTAGAATTTAGTTCTAGTGTAGTCTTTGCTATTACATCTTGCAGTTATCTCTCATATTTTACAAATATTTGCTTGGCTGCTGTAAGCTTCATCTGTAGAGAGGCCTTTATGTCTTCTAGTTGTCTTTTATCTTTAGTAAATATTTGTTTAGCTACTGAAAGAAAGTATGGCAACCTTTCATCTATACAGAATGTATTACTGTCCGTAGCTGTCATCTGCGGCTTCTTAATACAGCAGCAGTTTAGCTCAAATCCTTTTATTTATTCTCTGCTATATAATGCTGTTTAACTGGTTTCATGTGTGCTTAGTATTTGTTTAAGATTTTAACTTCAGGTTTACTGGCACAAATAATTTAATTGTTCTTGGAACATTTTCAACTCTGTATATATAAGAAACAATTTAGAATCATATAGTGCTATATATATTGGAATACTCCTTTATTATTTTTATATAGAAATTGATAAAGTAGTTCCTGTATCTAATTCCATAGACTGTTCCAAGCCTGCCACTTCTGGAATAACCCAAATAACGTCTTTGTCTTGTGACACATCAAGTCCTAATGTTAATATTCTATTTTTGCCTCCATTTTGTCTGCACCTTCTTACTTCCTGCATCAGTTTTTAATCCCATTGTAAGTCATGCTTGCTGTCTTGCACACTGTGTCTGGCATTCATTTTTTTCCCTTTTATTTTTAAAGTTGTACATTATGTCAGCATGACTGTTACAATGTTTTCTACAGTACGTTTGTTTAAACTAGCAATGTCAGCTTTGTGTGCAAGTTTATCTCACATTAGATATAGTTGCTTCTTAGAAGGATTAATAGTCTTTTGACAGCACAGTCAACCAGATCTTATTGGAGCCCTGGAGTGTATTTAGCCACTTCCAATAATACTTTTCATGTGTTAAATCTTCCCTGGATAGCAATGTATTTTGTATAGCTTCACTATATATGCCTTACACAAACCAATCTTTTAGTAAATCTATGAGTCCTTCTCCATCTCTACTGCTCTTAGTTAATCCATGCAACTCAGCAATGTATTCCAGAATACTTTCATATCTCATATCATTTCTTTTGCAAGCTCTAAAATTCTCTGCATATATCAATAGTTGAGAGTCCATATTTTACTTTAAAATGTCCACAGTATCATTAAATTACTTTTTTGGATAGTTTAGTTTGTAATGCCATACTAAGAAATAGTCTGTAGGTTCTGTGACCTATTACATTTAGCAGTACTAGAATGTTCTTATCACTTGGAATATCATTTCATAAATAATATAGCTCCACTCTTTCAATACCGCCAATTCAGTCATCTTTAATAACAACAAGCACATGAAGTATCACGTGGTCATCCATTTTAAATCTGCACACTTTGTAGAACATGAGTTAGATCATCAAATGCTAGTAAGCTAGTTATACAAAGTGGCATATCAAGTGATGATATACTTGTTTTCTAAAGAGGTCATTCTAACTAACTTCCTCATGGAGGTTAGATAACATCTTCAGTGGCTTTCTCTTATTCACTCACCATCCAGACACCACATAGTATCAGAAGTGAAGAAAATGAATTCACAGAAGTGAATAGAATATTTGCTTTCAAGAGTTTATAAGTATAGAACCATAATGCTCAGTGAAAACATGGGCAAATGTAACCACTGGGAATTATTTCACTTTCATGAAATTTAACATAAAATTGGAACTTTTGGATCCAGAAATTTGAGCTATTTATCACTGTGAGTGGGCCAGCTAAGCAGCCTGAGAAAGGTAGAGTGCACAGAGTTTCTACATTTCACTGGGGGGAAGCCCTAAAGGTATATCAGCATCAGCACTTGGTGTGAAATTCAGGAATTGTCACCCTGAAATAATTTGCAACTTAATAGACATTTGTTTTTCACAAGTACACAATGTCCTATGAAGACTATAGTCATGTGTTGCTGAGATGAAGACTAAAGCCCACAACTTTGAATCTAGTGAGATGTACAATTCATTAATGACTGAATCATTTGTATTATAAAAATTATGAAACAAGAAAAGGGCTAGTAAGGGAAACAGACCTAAACTCTTCAAAATCTATGGATATGTATAAAGAAAATGAAATTATTAGCCAACAGTTAAAATAATTAACCAAGAAAATGAGTGCAAAATAAAATTCAAGAAAAAAAAATCAAAAATAAGAAATAAGGTAACCTTTGCTGGTGACATAGAGGGATATAGACCTGACTACAGTCTAGGTGACATGAGTTCAGTTAGTGACTGGAGCATTTGATGGTGAAGGCAAGGAGGGTGGTATTGTCCATCCTGGAAGGGATGGTGGTTCCTGGTTAGATCATACCACTTCTCTGCTGACACAGCCTGTGCTGGAGAGCTGAGATGTGTTAAGATGTAGCTAGCTGGTACAGGGAGGATGTGAGCTTGACCATCCAAATTAGTGGTAGTAGCCCTAATTGGCACAGGTGGAGGAACACACATGCATGGATAAAAGGGCATAGGTAGTCATTGTAGTGATGCCATTACTCACCTCACCATCAGGGTAAGGGTTAGAACATTCAAAATAAAAATGTTACTGTAGCCAGGATACAGGCAAGTGGACAAGCAATCCTAATAAAAATATATCTGTGTGTGTGTGTGTGTGTGTGTGTGTGTGTGTGTGTGTGTGTGTGTGTGTGTGTGTGTGTGTGTGTGTGTGTGTGTGTGTGTAATAGTCCCCCATGACTCTTACCTCAGAGGCTCTGCAGATTTCCCACTATGAATAAACATTCAGTATGGGGAGAATTGTTGAAAGACAGGCAGAAGGTGAAACAGTATTCAGTTAAAATGAACAGAAGAAGAAATAAAGTGATGGCTTGTTCAAAAGTAATGAATATGGAGATTAGAGCCATTATAAAATGTATGCTAACAGCAATGGAGTTGAAAAAAATGCAACTGTTATAAGAGATTTGAAAATAAAATCCTTTACAGAATGTATTCTAACAATAATGGAGATGATAAAAGCAGAAATGGGACCAGAGAAAACATCATACAATTAAAATTCAAACTCTTGTGTACTAGATATGACTATAAGTATGAGAAGAAGCATGGTCCTGTATTTAATCAATTTAGTGGAATCTGTGCTACGAACTGTGATGGTGGTGCTGCGGTAGCGTTGTCGCCTCACAGTAAGACGTTGTCCTGTTTGAGTCTCAGCTAGAGCATCTTCTGTGTGGAGACATGCGTGAATGGGCGTACCTTTGTTGAAGGTTGTGCGTCAGGGCCAGCAACTCGGCATGTAAAAATCTACTGCCAATCATTAGCAGACCTGAGTTCTGCTGTGGTGACCCCTAACCGGGAAAAGCCAAAAGACACAACAACAAGTGGAATCTGTGCTACAAAAGGACATTTTTCTAATGTGTGTAAATGTGAAAAGAAGTGTGTTAAAACCTGGTATTCATAGCCACAGTGCATAGCGATCTTATATACTTCTGCACATTATGTCCAGTATGCTGCATTTCTGGAGCACAATTCATAGCCATGGATTACAGTTCCTAATGGCAGTGTACAGCTTCCATTTGAGTTTATGAACTATGTATAGGAGCACACTGTCCACAATGGTGTACAATGTGCTCATATGGCAAGGTTAGCCATTCACCCCTAAAGCCCAACACCTCCTGTATTGTGTTGTTGCCTGACAGTATGCCATAGTACAGTAGAGACTATCTACTTACAGTAGATAATGTAATTTTTAAAGAAATTGTATTTACTAGGTATGATGAAAGAACCAGGCTCATCACCATATTACCATGGTAATAAGGAGATCTGGTTCACTGTGAGCTTCCATTTGTGGGAGCTGACCAGCATGACTGTGCAGGGGCAGGACATGTTTATGTGTGGTAGCAGGCATGTTTAGTTGCATTTTAAAGAACTCTGTTGTTAGTAGAGATTATCCTGCCAGGCAGTGGAGCTTTTTGAGGGGAGTGTTGATAGTCCTAAGCATCATACTAGAGGGAAGGGGGAGCAAGGCATCATTGTGTAGAATATTGTTGATGTCCTGTAAGTTACTTATTTAGGACTACATGTGGTATTCCAGTGTTGTTACCTTGTTGAATCACATACATTTGGGGGTGGTGGTCTACTTATGTATTCTGTTTATGGAAATATGTGTATATACAATGGGGTGCAGGGTTTTGCTCCATTGGGTGTAAGGAATTGCGTCAATTTGCAGATGAACCTTTTTGTAAGTTCCAGTACATTGAAACTGATGGTCACTATCAATGAACCTAAAACTAGATTCTTTATTGTAGGTGCTAAGCTTTGCTGCCCTCATGTGAATGGACCCCCCCCCCCTACACACACACATATTAGACTTAAGTTTATCTGCTCCACAATCTTAAAACAGTGAAGGAAAGGCACACTCCATTAACACTGAAGATGGCTTTCATGAAGTTTGTTTCACAGGATCAGCACTCACTGAAAGTGTGCTCAGTCAGCTATCATGCCCCCATGTATAATTCTGTAAGAATCATTCAGGGCTTTGGCACATAGTACACTAAGCACAAGCTCAGGTACTCTGCATACCTCTGACTATAACGTTCACCGGTAATAATTTGAATATTGTTTAACAGAAGTATGAAAGTGAGGTGTTTGTGAGTACAGTTAAAGTGAAAAGAGTTGATACGGTGAGATTTGAAAATGTGTCAGAGGCACAAAAGGAGAAGAATACAAGCAAGACTTTTGGCAAGAAATGCTAAGAATTAATAAATTCGAGTCCTCAGCTGGAACAGGAAGCCTTTAATATAAGACAATACAAACGAACTGAATACGGTACAAGCAAAAACCAAGCAGAGTGAATACAATAAACAGTGTTAAGCGCTTTCATCTGCAATAAGCAGACTTCATCAGAACTGCTATAATCCATCTTCCTATAACATTTATACACCAAAGCAGGTGTATAAATGTTATAGAAAGATGGATTATAGCAGTTCTGATGAAGTCTGCTTATTGCAGATGAAAGCGCTTAACACTGCTTATTGTATTCACTCTGCTTGGTTTTTGCTTGTACCGTATTCAGTTCGTTTGTATTGCTTTATATTAAAGGCTTCCTGTTCCAGCTGAGGACTCGATTTGTGCCGTCCTGTACCCTTTGGATTGTATCTGGTATCAGCATTACTTGAAGAATTAATAAATGGAATTTTAAATTTAAAATTGACAGTACAGGATGTATTTTTCATATACACACAATTTTGTGAAATGTTTGTTACAAGGTAAATAAAAGTGCACTCCAGCTTGCATCTGATTTAAATTAAGCAATAGCAAAACAAACATTATTTACTGATGTACCACCTAGAAGGTTCTCAGCTTGCATCTGATTTAAATTAAGCAATAGCAAAACAAACGTTATTTACTGATGTACCACCTAGAAGGTTCTCAGCATATAGTTTAACCTCTCAGTAATATAATCTTTTAATCAAACATGCAAACTTAGCAACTAACTACTCTACACTATAAGCATCTGGCCACCTTAATTACATGTTTTTTTTTTTACTTTACTTACATTTTTTGATAATAAGTCTTCTTACTAATAAACTTCTATACATTCCTGACATGATAATATTGCATTGCTTGCCATTACCATCCACTCCAGCATTGTAAGATAGTAAAACAAAGTTGTAAACGGATTGCTGTAGATGAAGCTGGTACTCAGAAAAACCTCCAGGCAGTCGAGTGAACAGTTCACTTTTATTGATAAACCACACTAAAATAAATTAACGCTCTTCTACATGTAATACTCGCGTTTTCGTCTCACAAATGTGGGACTTCATCAGATGTAAGGTAGTTGTGCAGTGTAACATTTAAATAGGTAAATATCTTACTAATTAAGAAAAATGTGCCAATAACACTCAATTTCCACATTTTAAAATGCCCTATCGGCTTCGATTTCTCATGAATATTCATGAGCGTTTAAATTAATTATTAAGCATCTCCGTAGTGCACACGGACCCATATTCCAAAAGACATACATTCCTCTGTGTTCTTACTCACGCTATTATGCCATACACTTGATGCAGATTTGTCTCAATGTTAGGCTTGCATCTGCCATTACATATATACATTCTCAGTAAACTTAAAGTCATGCAGTGTATTGACATTACGTACTTATAAGGAATTTTTAATTCATAAAATCCTTGATCACTTCTTGATACGAAAGGAAAGTCAATGTTGCCTGTGCCACATCTGATTAATATAAAAAATTAAAAATACTTAAAAACATGACTGTATATACATATATAGACATATATAAATATATAAATAAATATATAAATATATATAAATATAAAGTGCATTAAGTGTGTTTAAAACCAAACTAGTGACAAAATGAATATTATATACCTTGTAAATGTTAAATTTATAGGGACTTAATAAATATATCTAATAAATTTCTTAAAATCTTTGTTATTATTTTATGTGAGGTTGGGGATAACATTCCAAACTGAAATAAAAAAGTTTTATTTTTGTTTGAAAATATTAATATATATTCATTTAATTCTTCTATGGTCTACTATACTTTATAGTAAAACAAAGCTTTCATGTCAGATTCCATTGACGAAGGGAGAGTATAATGCTACAGCAATCAAAAATACCCTCTAACAGTACAGTTCCAATAGCCAACATATAGACAAACTATGCCTGTTCTTTTATCAGAAGAAAACTCAAGGCTGGATTCAGATATCAAACTAGTTCATATAGTTGTTCAGTTTGTCCAGGCTTCTCTTCCAACCATTGCAGTAATAAGTGTGATCGACTAAATAAATTCATCCTTTAATTGCAGTATAAACTGGATGTCATCGTAGCTGTTTACTTTCCTTTGGAAAACCAACATTTCTAACAGGATTTAGACTGAAACCTGTTGAGGAACCTGGCCCTTCATTTCTATAGAAATATAATCATATAAAGAGAGATGGCACAAATACTAAATAAATTCCTTTTAAGGCAGTTTCTTAGAGGAACACTCCAGTTAAACTGCTCGATATAAACCCTGCATTACAACCATATACCTTCTAGGCAGTCGAGCTATAGCATGCTAAAGCATTTTTAAAAGATCATCTCCATCTCTGTATAGTAGTTGTTAGTTCTGGTCTTTTATTAAAACTACAAAAAAGCAACAACTTTGTGAATAAGGTGACTCAGTAAATCAAGTTTAACTGAAACCTGCTGTATATGACCATCAAGCCCTTATGACCAATAAGCTTACACATTTAGCTTTCATCAAAGGCCAGACTTATATACCCCTGGTAGGGAAGGGGCTGTATCCTTGAAGGATAAGAACTCTCTGATTCATTCATTACTGAGGGGAAATTCCATAAGGAAACAAAGCTTAGGAGCCAAACAACCTACAACAAACTTGAGCTAAATGGAGAATGAGCCACTAAAAGTCACCAGGGGGGTTCACTATAACACAATCAAATTGTTATCTCTTCCAAATAAATTTTACAAATCATACTTCAGAGTATTGTTAAGAACCACATCAGACATGAAGATATCAACTCAATCGTGGGGTATAAATAACCTCGTACTAACAAACCTTCAATGGACACCATCCTGTCCCCATATGATATATCCTTTATGCAGAAGCTAATCCTGGCCTTTGGCAAATGTTTTGAGTAGTGAAATTAAACAAACCATCTATTTAAAATCATCCCACTACACTTCCACCAAACTCTTTGGGCCACTTTCCACTGCAAGTGGGAATTTAACATAGCCTAGATTATCAAGAAATGGTCATAGATCTTACACCAGGTTTCAAATAAAGGCATTGATGCATTTATCAATACCGCTTTAGATGAAGACATCTTCACTGCCAAAATTGCATGGCAACTCACTGTTAATAATGCTAAGGTATAATATATTTATCCACTTCCCAAAATACATAAAAATCATAAAAAGCCTCCTGGATGGCCAATAGTCTTGATGCAGTTCATTGGCAGAACCCCTGAGGGAATTTCTGGCACATTTTTTTTCACTGCTAATAACAGTCAGAGACAGAATTAAAGATTTAACAGATTTTTACAACTAATATATGATATACAGCTTGAGACTTATTAATACATGTGTACACTAGATGTAAAATGTCTATACATAGTTATACCCCACTGATGAGTATAACGTTTCTTGAATATTGGCTGAGCAAAACTGAATTATATAGTCCAGGGTTGAATACACTTCTAATTTGTTTAGCAGAACATATTCTATTATTTCAACCAGTAATGTTTCTTAAATGTGAGAGGGACTACAGTGGCTGCATTATTCACACATATTTACACAGCTCTTTTCATGGAGTATCTTGAACAGATATTAATTTGTGATTCAAGCCCTAATCTATTCATCTATGCTACTGACATGTGAAGGTGATACCCGGATGACTTCTGGTTTATTTGGACCTCTGATTTGCAAGACTTCTCTGAAGTGATTTCTTTTTAAATCATAACAAATAGGGTGTATAATTCACCATTAACTATAGCTCATAGAGATGATCTGTTTCTTGGATGCTAATAAAACCAAATGTCCTGATGTACTTTAGATTCCACAATATACAGGAAAGCCTCTCACAAAAACTGACTCCTTTTCTGCTACATGTTAACACACTCATGCATCCAAATCACAGTTCTGTAGGACTAAAAGGATATTTTATAAGCATCAGAGTATACACATTGTTCACTGGATTTGGTTAACCAATTTAAAAATAGAAGTTATCAAATCAAGGATATAGAAAGAAGCAGGCAATTTGCTGAGAGGGAGAGAGAAAAATGAACTCATGAAACGTGATATGAAAACAGAAAAAAAACTTTGATCTTGGCCTTATTAACACATTGGAAACAATAGCCACTCTATTAGAAAACTAATACAGTGCTATTGGTGTATCCTACAGGTTGACTAAGAAACAGAAAAAATACCAGAAGAAATGTCTGTTTTTCAAAGAGGCAGAACTTTAGCTGAACATTTCAGTTTTTTTAAAGAGGTACCACTAAAAGTAATGTACAAACAACCACTGATCTAAGGGATGCTTTTTGTAAACATGTTCAAAACAAAACCATTTAGCTCAGAAAACATGATTAAAATGTTTGGCATGAGGTCTTTGATCACATGTACAAGTGAATGGATAATATATCTTGCAAGCTGCACCTGCTCAGCCTTTGGCATGGGCAAGACCTCCAAAATGTTTAAGTACCGGCTATATGAGCACCTTAATGACATAAAATGGCATAGAATATCAATCAACAATCAGCTGCCCAATATATATTTAAGCAATAACCCACGGTTGGGTGTGGGTAATACTGGATTTACCCATGGTTGGTGTGGTTTGGTCACGAGGGCAAAGCCCTCGTGACCAAAAAAAGGCAACCGTGGGTAAATCCAGCATTACCCACACCCAGCCATGGGTTATTGCTATTATACAATGATATTATTTAAGAAAAAAATGCTTACTTTTCTTAAATAATGTCATCGTATAATGACTCCATGCTACCCCTCTGCAGGTATCCTGGGGCACTTCTGATGTACTGCACATGCGTAAGGGTCGTATTCCCATGCTTATGCAGTACATCAGTGTTGTGCAGAGGTAGCAATGGAGAAAGGAAGATCTCCATTGCTTTTTAAGTATCTCGCTATGTTAAATGAGTTTAACATAGCGAGATATCTTTAAAAAAAGCAACGGAGAAAGGAAGATCGCCGTTGCTTTTTTAAGCTATCTTGCTATGTTAAACTTGTTTAACATAGCGAGATTAAAGCAACGGAGATCTTTCTTTCTCCGTTGCTCCCCCTGGACAAGAAAAAAAAATCAGGGGATATACTAACGGAAAAAGATCGGGCAACTGGACCTTTAATATATTCTCGGATTTACAATGGGCACGCTGGTTGGGCTGGCCAATCAGTGTGCTCGTTTTTGAATGTTTAGGGCCAGTCATTGTATAATTATTGTATTGATAAAACTGACAGAAATACTGTTCACAGAGTGACTGGCAGGTCATGTTTCATGACAAAGAACAAAAGTGGATTGTTATGCTTGAGCTCTCTTCAAACCAGGACTAAATTTATTTATTTATTTATTTATTTTACATTTGTTGACCGGGTTAGTCCATCTGGGTCAGAGCCCTTTTTCAGTGGAGACCCGGGGAGAAAAGCTCCACAAAAAACAGTACACAATTATCTAACTAAAGTAACATAGTACATAGTTCTGTAAACAATAGTTTGCCAACAGAAAACATTTAAGCTTACTTTAACATGAGTGACATTAGATTTACAAATTAGCATAGTACCTCTAGTACAGTCACAGAGTACAAAGGATGCAGTTAGAATATTTATACCATTTGTAACCATACTGTCAATTGACTATTTCTTTATATTGTTTACACAATTATATACTTTTTTGCTGTGCTACCGACTGTAAGGTAAGAATGAATATGCACATTTTTTCTAGACAGGTTCCATGTAAACTGAAAGTATTCAAAAAGTCATCGTTTTAATATACCTTTTCTCCACCAGGTGGTGCTAATAATTTAAAAAAATGCATAGAATAAAGACTACAACTCTTTTCTTCACCCTGTCTTTTCATGAGACTATATTACAATAATTTTGCACACATTTGATTTTGATAGTATTTGTGATACTATATTTTTGCTCTACGAAGCCTTTATCATCAGTATCTTCTTTGGTTTGATGCATACCTAAGCAGAAAGTTTTGTTGTCATTTCCTGTTTTCTCCCTACACAACTCTTGTTTTGAGATTTATTGTCACATTGCCAGACCAGTTTGTCTAAGTGTTGCCTTCTCTGCTTAATGAATGCTAATTCTAATATAACATGCCAAACTTTGATTTTATAGCATGTTGTGACACACACACACACTTTCAGTCACTAAGGTGCAGCATGAACTACATGTTTTCCACTCTAGCATTTTTCAAGATTTCCTTTTAGCCAATTGGAAATAAATGATGTGCTTCCCTTTTTAGGCACAAGGGGATATTTAAGCACTGTATTTAATATCAGTAACTTAATAGCTCCTGACGAAGGGCTCGTGCCAGCTTAAAATCTTGAGTAGTTGCAAAACCTATGTTGGTCTAAAATAAGGTATTACATGACATCTGTTCTCCAGTGTCTTTTTGTTTCCTGTTTTCCATGCATTTAAACAGCAGTTGCAGTACTGTCTACAGATTGTTTACTCGTTGGTACTGATGAAGAAGTGTTTCACCTCGAAACTGGTTTACCAGTTCGTTCTTTCATGGTTCAAAAATATATTATTGGCATCCACACTACAGTAGTCCTTTAACTTTGTCTTCTTGAGTGCTAGAACTTTGTTGTAGTTTGAACTATAAGAATCAACCAGAAGAGGTTAGAAGAAACTGGGAAATGAGAAAGGAAAGACAATGTACACAGGAACAATGGGAGGATGGTTGCATGTCTCCCAACTATGCAAAGAAGCCTAGAAGGTTTAGGATTCTTATGTACAGATATGTTTGCATTGGCATTTTATACCCCAACTAGATTTCACAGATTTTTTTTCCACAGATAGACAACTATTGCTGGTGTGGCTAGAAAGAGAGGGGTACATGGGAGCATATTCTTCGGACAAAATGCAACAAATTGATAGCTTTTAAAAATATCCTACATGTTACGCTATCAGAAATGTTGAGGGTGCAAATTATTGTAACTAAGGAAATTATTATTATTATTATTTTGAGCAGGCATATAGAAACCGAGTTGACGACATAATAAGGCCCTACTAAATGTATTGCTGTTGTCTGCCAAAAAAGCAGTTACTAGAAAATAGAAATCAAAATCTAAACCAACAGTAACAGAATTATTAAATGTTGTAAAGTGGCTAAAAGAATTGGAGGTGGGATCTTTAGAAAGGGGAAAGAGCAAACTACATAGACATAAAAGGAATTTGTGGGAATAATGCATTCAGAAAAATGTTCAGGAAGAAAAATGAAAATTCAGGTAAGGTATAATTTGAGCAATCTATGTACTGATAAATTGAATAATAATTCTTAGGAAAGAAAACATACATATGTATATATTATGCATCAAAAGGAAAATATTTGTGCTAGTTTGTTTTTTGTTTTATAGATGTTTGTGTCGTGATGTCATTATGTAATGTGTTAAGTTAATAAGGGTGCTAACAAACATCATAACCCAAAAATAGCCCAGTGTAATGTATTCTGTAACCTTGTATCTTGAATTATCAAGTAAGAATCATCCTAAATTAACAGTGCCTTATCTCAACCCAGTGACACCCATTTTTGTAGATTTATAGATTCATAGTTATTTCAAGGCAATTTAGTCTAAGGCCCATATACACCTTGCCAGGACCCTCCCTCAGGCCATAGCCCCTTTCTCAAGAAGGGCTATATCAGTCTATCCAGGTGTAAATTTGTGGGGACTCATCCAATCATGCAGGCTCCATTTGAAAGATGCTAGTGAATTGCACTGTTTAACCTGTAGTGGAAGTCTGTTCCACAGGTGGAGGACGTACTATGTGATAATCCTGTATCTCCTCTGTGTTTAGTCTATCTGTTGGTGATAATTTAGGTCCTTGTTTCTGGCATTATTGGAAGTATTACACTTATGGAGATACAGAACATCAAGGACATCCAGGTGTCCAATGGCATGGTAGGCAAGACAAAGGTCTTTCTTCAAAATTCTGTAAAATACTGAATAAAGGAACAGCACTTCCAGTTTCTTCTGGTAGCTCAGGGTCTTTAGGCCTGTGGTTTTCTTGGATAGGAACCTCTGATGCCTTTTTAGTCGTTTGATATATCTAGTGAGATGCATCCTGAAGCAGGTGTTGTACTCAGTAACTGGCCTAATCTATACTGAGTATAAATGCAATGGTTCTACATATTGAGCATGTATTAGCATGTATTAGCATGTATTTTAGCCCATATTCAGTAAACAAGACTTTACTTGGGAGATGTCTTGTTGGAGGGTTTGGTATCAGAGGGGTGGTTTGCAATCCTCTGCAAAATTAGGAAGCCAGAAGTCCTGGCTCCTTGAAAAGAAGAGGTCCCAACACTGCACCCTGAGGGAAAACACTGGTCACCTTACTTTCTAATGAGGTGCCTGTAGCCCGTACTGTATGAATTGTGCCCTTTGGAAAGTTTGATCTCCATCTTACCACACATGGATCTATATAAGTTTACTTTTAGCTTTATAGGTGAATGAAGGGTCATTTCAAGCTTAGCCAATAATGTGAGCTCAGATTCAAACCCTGTATTTTGTGTCTGTGAGGTGAAGACCTTAACCATTATGCCAAACCCACCCCTAAATGAAGGCTGAGGGAATCAAACCCTGTATCTCAAGAACTACACCTTGCACTCTTAACCTTTGAGCTAGCTGCCAAACTCCACTGAGCCAATTGCCAAACTATGTGTGTGATATGTTGGTAACAGGATATATCAGGCAGTGGCCTAGCGGTAGAATTTTTCACCATTTGCAAACTATCAATCTCAGTGTTAAGAAGTCCCAGGTATAGGCAGTTACTGGTTTCAGCCAGTTCATGACAAGGCATGAGCAACAACTGATAGGTCAGCTTGTCATAATAGGTGCTTAATCCTATAAATGTTTTGCTTTCAGACAGAAAGATGGTTTTACAATGGCAGACAATTTTTCTCTAAATGTGAGCCTACAATCCCGGATTACACTCAAATTACACACCTTGTCCACAAACTCATGCTAATTACTATCATACATGATGTAGTTAGGGATTGAAGGGAGAGAAGGTTCTCTCAAGGTAAAGTAAATAAGCATCATCTCCAACTATGGGGTGTTATGTTTCAACTGATTTGAACTAAACCAAAGTGTATGGCATCAAGATCATCAACATGGGGATAGACACTTTCCATATCATTTTATGAGAAGAAGAAGTAAAGTTGAGTACTGTTATGCTAACCCTTTCAACCTGAAACTCGCAGTGGTGCAGCGGTAGCATTGTCGCCTCACTGCAAGAAGTTCTCCGGTTCGATTCTCAGCCTTCTGGTGGAGCCTGCATGTTCACCCTGCATTTGTGTGGGTTTTCTCTGTGTACTCTGGTTTCCTCCCACATTACAAAGACATTGCATCTGGAGTGTTTCTCCCTGGGTCTCCATTGAAAATGGGCTTTGTTCCAAGTCGGACTTTCCTGGTAAACAAATGATAAAATAAAATAAATAAACTCATTTCCTGCTTCCTAAACCTGAAACTCCATTACCGCTCCCTAAATCTGAAACTCCATTCCACTTCCTAACTCTAAAACTACCTTCCTGCTCCCTAACCTTAACCCTCCACCGACTAATCCTAAACCCCTCCTCACAGCTGCTTACCTAAATTCATACTTGAGTTTGAGTGTGAGCAGCACTGTCTTCCCACAGCTGCTTGCCCAAACTCATATTCAAGTTCAAGCACTAGCAGCAACCTAGCTGAGGTACAAGTTGCTTGAGTCACTAGCTTCTATAGAATGATTTTTGAGTTCCTGGAACTCAAGCACCTCTAGTGAGCCCCCATTAAGGAGTTACATATTCTTTAGACTTCTTTGATGTATTCCATATAGCTACTATACAAGTAATTGAAGGATCAGTTTTATAAACAGAATTTATGATTTATTACTGTGATGTCAGGTTGGGGCAGCCATGGTGGTACAGTGGTTAGTGTTGTCACCTCACAGCAAGATGGTCTCTATTTCGATTCTCAGCTGGCATACCTTCTGTGTGGAGTCTGCATGTCCACCCTGTAATCACATGGGTTTCCTCCGGGTGCTCCAGTTTCATTCCCATCGTACAAAGACATACAGTAAGTGGATTGGACACTCTAAATTGGCCGCGGTGCGAGTGTGTGTGCAAGTGAGTGGTACAGATGAACTACCACAACAGGGCTAGCCACCTGGTGGTTTAAACCTTGGCTCAAGATGATTGTCACTGTTGAAAGTGACACCCCGACCCCATGTGCAAAATGTGAAAAAGTGGTTGAGGATGGATGGATGAATAGTGTGATGTCAGGTGCAAAAAGAGCACGAGAAGAAAGTGTTCCAGCTGCTACAGAGAGTAACACAGCAGCATTTCAAATTAAATCAGAACACACACGTAAGTGACAAGTGTGAAAAACATTGTGTCGTATTCTAAAATCAGGCTGGACTGAGGCTTGAAGTAGTAAAAATAAGAGCACTCATGCAACTACCAAAGCCAGAAGACAGCCAGGCATTACACATGTTTACAGGAGTGATGCATTATCTTGTAAAGTTTATATCTAGTGTACCTTAAATTAGAATGCATTTATTCATTCATTAAATTGTTTTCCAGATAAGTGAAATGATTGTCATGTGCCCCTTTTCAGCCATGCACCAGGTCACAAGGCAAGGGTTAGTGGGTTAGATAGATAGATGGCCGTACACACATGGGAACTTTAGCCAGTGAAGCAGCATGCTGTTTTGGATGCAGGAGGTCTGGGCACATTAGCTTGTCAACCAACATGATTTTTTAGGAGGCAGAAGGAAAATGCAGTACCTAGAGAAACCCACAAAGTCACAGGGCAAAAAAAAAATACAAACTCTGTATAGAGAATGGTCAGTAATATAAACTGGAACCCTGGACACTGGAGATGCGGGGTAGATATCATAACTAATTTGCTACCATGCCTTTAATTAAGAAAAAATTAAAGAAAGAAAGAAACAAACACAAATTAATAGTGATGGGATGGAATAATGGTGCTGGTGTTTACCTCACGGGCACAAGTACAGGGTTTGATTCTCACCTTTGAATTGAAATTAGCTAGGCTTAAAATGGCCTGCAAGGGCAGGTAGCTGAGTACTTACCTATGAGCCTATGACACAGCAAGATATAGCCTGAGAGTAAACCTATGAACAACAGTTTTGAAATGCTTACAAAAGTAGTTACATTTACACCAACATAAATATACTATAACTTAGTAAGCTGTTTTGAGTTAAAAGTAGATGCTAACCAGAATGGTTGAGAAGCCTTGATCCTACAAGAGACCAGATCAGTTAACTATGGGTCAAGAATATTTATAGATACAGAAAAGAAATAGGCTCATATAGCAACAGATATCAAAGAGCAGTAGAGAATCACCAGACAATGTGTGTAGGAGATTACATAGGAATAAGAGATATACTAATTGGTACTCTGACAGAGAAGCTGATGCCTGTAATAGACTATACTAGTTTAGATATTTTAAGAGCAACTTGGACACATACTATAGGCATGGGTGCTCTGGTGTATTAGCAGGCTAGAAGGGCATTATTATCTAAGCATGAATAATATCTATATGTGTATGCAAAAGGAACCATTAGTAATAGTACATGGAAGTGAAAACTTTAATGAATGTCTATGGTAAAAAAGTTCAGGTAGAAACAGACTACACAACCTTACAAAGCATATTCAAAACGTCTTTGTACAAGCTATATCTAAGATTGAAGCAGCTGTTACTTAATCCAAAAAAAGTATGATCTGAAAGTGAAATATAGATCAGGACAAAACAGCATGTGGTAACCATGTTGAGTACAGCATATTTACCAGAGATGTGTGAATAATTGTTCAAAGAAGAAATAAATATTATTTGGGTACTACTGCAGTTATATTTGACAGAGGAAAAAGTAAAATAATTTCAGAAACGTACTGATACTAGCGTAGAGATGCAGTTACTTAAGGATATTAAAATAAAAATGGTCTAAATAAACAAACAAACAAAAAAACACCAAAAATAAATAAAAATCATTAGTAAGTCTTATTTTCCTTTCAAGGAAGAAATATATAAGGTTCAAAGGTGACAAAATAATACTTCCCAATCAACTAAGAAGACACATACTTGTAAAGTTACAAAAATCACATCTAAAATAGTGAGGTTTTGAATCAGGCTAGTAGTATCATGCAAGTCATACCATAATAACAATCCAGAAGAAGCTATGTCAATTGAGATGTCCTATGGTCATCCTTATAGTAAAGAGCATCTTCATTTATACAGCAGAATGAGCCATGATTTGTTCCTTTTCAAGGAAGTCATGTCCATGTGCAGATTATTATTTAAAATTCCCTAAAATAAACCAACAGACACAAAAAGTGCAAGTGTGATTAATGCATTAAAGTCTGCATTCTTGAGGCAGAGGATACCTGATGTCATCTTCATCAGCTGTCCACAAAATAAAAGTCAGTAGTTGAGAATATTTCTGCTCGTGTGGGAATTTTACCATATAACATCCCATCCACACTGTCCATAGTCAAATGGACCAATGGAGAGAGCTATCCAAATAGTTAAGAATTTTCGTAAGAAAGAACAGTAGCATTAACTCTGAGGATTATCTCACAGCTGTATAATATAGGAAGATTTCACTGCCGGAACATTTTTCTCACCAGCTCAATTGTTAATTGATAGAAGGTTGAAAATTATATTACTTACTTCAACTGCTTTGTTGATACTTTAAAATGTATATATAATAAAGGAAATGCTTGAAAGAAACCTGCAGAGACAGTAACATTGCTGTGACAAAAACTATTAGATTTTCAATTTTGGAGATAAGTTTGAGTTAGAGACCAAAATAAAGTTTGCAGTTTGAAGGTGAAACTTCTAATCCAAGTTCCTGGAGTGATCATGGAAGAGATGGAAATCTTATGCATCTGTGTAAGACAAATTCATCAAAATGTAGGAGGCATCACAATCAGAATTGTAGCAAGTTGCGAAAAGTACTATGATAATCAATTGTCACAGAAACAGAGAGAGGGACACACACACACACACACACACACACACACACACACACACACACACACACACACACACACACACACACACACACACACACTGCTAAAGTCATTCATCATCCAAGAAAAGCTGTTGTGCTGCAGAACGTTTCACGAAAGGAAGTTCAGTTGTCCATTATATAAAGTCTTGTTAAACACTCCAGGTGTAGAAGACTTTCAAAGAATCCAGAAAGATAATATGGGATGTTCAAGAGCTAATCATTTTTGTAAGGAATTAAATATTGCATTTATTTAAAATGTCTTTGAATATAAGTATTATTTTAATGTTAATAGTCCACGACATGCTTAGTACAGTTAATTTTTCAAGTGATCAGTGTACTACAATGCATGCTGTCTCATGCATGTGTGCATGAGTTAGAATTAAATAATGGGAATGTAGACTATGGGGTATATATCTTTATGTGCTAATAAGGTAGTTACAGTACATTGCATGTTTTATGTCCTCTTGCTTTCTTAACAGCCCAATCTAAAAAGCCTAAACTACGATCATAATCTTTAAACAAAAAAGGAAACAAATCACACATTTTATGATCGCACATTAGAGCCTTGATCATAAATGACCCACAGGTAAACTTTGCTCCTGATTTTACCACATTCTTAATGTTTCTGCCCTATCCTGTCACCATTTAGACAGCATACACATTTGCCATTTTGCTTATTAGGTTTTTCTGTCTTGGCCAAACCAATATTCAGGTACTTCTTCATGCACTAATTTTGGAATAATTATGATTTTACAGCAGTATATAGGTGCTTATTTTAGTGTCTGTTTGAACCAGACACCCTTGGGAATAAGGGTTGAACTTGGCTAGGCTTGTAAGAGTCCTGGGGCTGTTAGCTCAGTAACCATTGATATACACTTTTATAATGCCTTCAACTGCTTCATCTATTTTTTTACTGTGTGCTAACTTGCTTGTTTGTTTACTTATTTAGTTAGGTACTTAATCATCATCATCTTCATCATCATCATCCTCATCAGCAATCCCCTTTTTCCCCATTTTTAAATGAGGATAAGGGTGTCACATCAACATTAGTCAATGTGACCAAATCACTTAGAGCCAATCTTATTACTATTATATGTCTGCTTATTTGCTTCTGTATTTATTCAGTTAGTTAGCTAGGTGGTTAGGTTAGAAAGAGTAGGTGGACTCCTGTAGGGTTAGGAGCTATGCTATCTCACAAGGTAAGTAGCGACTAACATCCAATCTGTTATCAGAAAGTTTAAGTAGGATTGAAATGAGATACCTGTCATTATTAAACTGTCATTATTTCATTAGGGTGCAGCTTCACAATGATAAATGACCACTCTCCAGTGCAATGGTTATACAAGCAAAAGGATGTCACCACAAAGTTATGTAGGTGGGATATGACACTACTACCTTCATGAGAGGCTTTGACTTTCACAGAGAACAAAATGTAGTTTCTATGTGAATTCCATTTCAAAGCATTTACTTTGAGTAGACAACATTTGCATATATTCTTTTTCAGCTGGTCAGCCTACATTCATTTCAGAATCACTTCTAGGATGACTGTCTTTTCTGATTGCTGAACAGTAAGTGGTAAGTGTCACTACTGTACTCATCTTACCATCTTGTCCAGCTGCTGACTAAAAAGTAATGCTTAAAGGCATTCCCAATTTCAAACCTCCTTTTGTACAGTACTTGTTAATCAGGAGCTAAATGCAGGGGAGAGAGGCCAAAACCCATTACTGACTCATATTTCTCTAGTGTGGTTGGTCTGGGGTATGGGTTTGGATAAAGCGTGTCTATGGAAGTGCTTGAGTGACTGCAGTAAAAATATATGCAGATATTAGTTTTGGTCTGTCCGAATATGCGAATATTTTCTTACGGGCGATGCCAGGTTAAAGGCAGTAAGTAATAGTTGAATTTTAGTCCATTTACACAGTTCCCTAAATTAATGCATACTGAATGACCATAGCCAGCTCTGTGGTACTGAAGGATGGAGCTCTGACAATGCTTCACTTAATCTGCACTTGATCCATGTCTGAGATGCTAGATGATCTAGCTGGGGAAGCATACGACTACATTTCCAAAGTTGGCTAACCCTTTTAGGATGCAGGGAGTTGTTTAAGAGATCCCACAGGAACACTGCCTGGGGAAAGGCCCAGTATGATACTCCATTGCAGAGGGACACATGGACATCAGCCTGTTCAAGGGATGTGTACACTCAGGCTGAGCGCCATGTGTGAAGTATGTTAGTAAGTTTACTTTCCAGCACAACCACACAAAAAATTCTTGACTGCAATAATTGTAATCTGGAGGTCTGCACTACTTGCAGACCAAAGAACTCGTCATTGCTTACTCTTATTCAGGATAAAATGGCTATCAGTGAATGAAAGAGCAACTCTACTACTTTCTTTACAGATGTTTCAAATCATCAAAACAGGCCATTGCTCCTCATTAAAATCCAAATTACACATCAGACAACACAGTTATGCACTAACAGACATACATGAAGAAGTTCTTACTGTGGTTAGACCCAAATTAAACCAACCATGTGTAAAATGGCATTCATAAAACTCGCATCTGCCATCTGGAATCAACTCCTTACAAAAACTAGGCAGGGAACTACTTTATATGTGTTCCAAAGCAAGCTTATAGAGTACCTTATGAGGGAATGTGTATGAGTTTGCTACAAAGAAAAAAGTTTGGGCAAACAATGGCAGTAGTTACAAATACTGTTCCTGCATATAATGTTTCTGCTACATCTGCTGTCTTCATTCTTAGCACTCCAAATAACTTACAGAGTATAGCTTTCAGTTATTTTGCCTCATAAGCCTTGGCATTGACAGCAAAAGTTATATTGTAAATATTGTGCTACTGTAAATATTGTGGTCTCTCTCTGTAGATATTTTATGTATTATCAACTGTTGCCCCAATGGCCCTGGGTCATGTCTGAAAGGGGTATGTGACCAGTCTACCTACCCAGTTATCAAATTGCAATAAATAAAGTGTGCACTCACCATCAGTTTAGTGTTGCCATGTATAGCACTGTGCTTGCCATTTTACAGGAAAAGGGTAAGTAAGAAAACTAAATAATCATTAAGAGGTTGTGACTGATGGTGTAAAAAATAAAATACATTTTCAAACTTCCTTTGTTGTTCTATTGAAGTCTTTGAGATTATAAAATATGAAAGAGATCAGTTGTCGATAATAAAAGTCTGCGTAGCCCTTATTCTAGTTTTGGTGGTTGTTTAGTTAGCATAAGAAGATCCATGCCTCTTTCAAGATGTTGGCCACTATTTCCAGCTCTCACTTTTTTTCTTGGTATTTTCTGAAGACAGAAATAGGGAGGAGTGAATGGACCAACTGGTATATGGATAAATAATTAAGGAGGGGGGCAGGATCCAAAATAATTCCAGAAATAGGGAGGAATGAATTGACCAAGTGGGATATAGCTAGATGACTGGGGTGTCAGCGGGCCCAAGAAGAATATTAAATAAGGGAAAAAAACTAAAGGACTGTATTCGACAATAATAAACTCACACAAATATCATCACTTGAAATGCCAGGTAAACAACAAACCAAAAAAAAAAAAAATGAAAATCCAGGAAAAGAGCGAATCTTGAAGATTGCTCTTGCTCTTTAAAGTTCATTTTTGCAGGGGACAAGCCCTCCTGCATCACCCCAAACTTATATAAACCAACTCTAAAATCACCATACCCCAGAGAGAAGGAACTAGTCCAAGAAATCGCCATCTCAGACTTTCAGTCTCCATGTTTTAGGACTCACTGTAGTGGGTCCTGACATTTTAAATGGTTACTCACACAACATGACATGACATGAAACAAACTTTATATCCAAAATCATATTAAGTTCCAACTGAACATAAATAACTGTTCTCATACATCCTCTGTCATAATGAACAAGTTGACCTTTTGGAAAGATATTGTCAGTTAAGGCTGGCTGTGTTTCATATTTTTACAAATACAATCTAAATGGAGTGTCAGACTTCCTGCCATTCTGTACTCAGAGAGATTTGGTATATTTTTTTTTACTCTGTCAGGGGCAAGATTCATGTAGTTTTTTTTTTTTTTTTAGTCATATGTATTTGTTTCATGTATCTGTAAATGTGTGTTTGTTTACATTTTTCAACAAGTATTGTTTTCAAAACCTTGCATTTTGTAACACCTAGTGTCTAGTAGACTACATACTTTTTTTTTCTCGCTAAGATTCCTACACTTTTCTATAGTTCTGGCTCATTGTTTGTCTAGCTGCCTTAAGCAGGTTATGTTCCCATTTAAAGTCTCTTTACTGCCTCACTATACTTGTAGAGCTGCAAATGTTTGGGAGATTTCCATCTTCATGCTACCACGCATTCCCATCCTGACATGTTACTACAGTCTTCCAGCATGTTTGTGTTAGAATTAGTCAGATGTTTAAAATGGTGTTTTCTGTGTTGTGTGCATGCAAAATCTTTAGAGAACCTTTAGAGGAAGAAGGGAGCTCTACAATACTCACTACCATCTCAAATCTCATGGGTGTTCTAGAAACAGTGCATGGGGATTTTGTCCAACATATACACACTTATTCAGAGAAATGGTCACATCAGTACTAATCATGCCATCACAAAACTTGCAACACATACAATTTTAACACTACAAAACTGCCACAGATCTTATGAAAAGTAAGAGAAGCTTTCATTTATTAGATAGCTTTTTATTTTACTTATTTCGTTTTTGTACTCGGACAACATTCTGTCTTTACTATAAAGTTTTATTTATTTATTTATTTGTTGGTTTGTCTGTGGTGCTGGCTTGTATGCCTTTAATTACCTGCAAAGTTCAACTGGTCAAAGGTAGAAAAGAACCACATTACATATATGTGGAAAGGCAGTCAATAGAAGTTAACTGTAAAAATGAATTTAACAAACAGGTGTGTGGGTGTGTGTGTGTGTGTGTGTGTGTGTGTGTGTGTGTGTGTGTGTGTGTGTGTGTGTGTGTGTGTGTGTGTGTGTGTAAATATATATATAGATATCATATGATAAGTAGTGACTATATTATGCATAATATATAGTTTATACAACATGCTAAGCTCACACACATCCATAAAACATGCAGTATTATTTAATGGTATATATCAAAGCTGTAGTTTTGGGGGGGGGGTAAATGTAGCTGCCATGGTACAAGCTGTTAAGAGAACAATCAGAAGGTGCCAATGGTACAGGAGTAGAGTATAAGCACTGATGCAGGTGAAGTGAGAACATGTGGTAATGTGGTAGTGTATAGAGGAGATGGGGAAGAGCACCAATGTGGGGATCTGCACAGGGCATCAGATCAGCAAGCTATGGCTCTTTTATATGTACTATATATCACTGTATCTATAGATAGATAGATAGATAGATAGATATGTGTTATACTATATTAAACGTTGGTTTGGTCTACAGAATGTAGTGACTGTACTCACAGCGGACTGAGCAAACATTTTTTTACAATTTGTTTTTTGAGAAAGGTAAATGGATGTGCATTAGGTGTGGACATGTGTGTGTGTGTGTGTGTGTGTGTGTGTGTGTGTGTGTGTGTGTGTGTGTGTGTGTGTGAGGTAATGTGGTAGTGTTCAGAGGAGATGGGGAAGAGCACCAATGTGGGGATCTGCACAGGGCATCAGATCAGCAAGCTATGGCTCTGGTATATGTACAATATATCACTGTACCTATAGATAGATAGATAGATAGATAGATAGATAGATAGATAGATAGATAGATATGTGTTATACTATACTGAACGTTGGTTTGGTCTACAGAATGTAGTGACTGTACTCACAGCGTACTGAGCAAACATTTTTTTACAATTTGTTTTTTGAGAAAGGTAAATGGATGTGTATTAGGTGTGGAAGTGTGTGTGTGTGTGTGTGTGTGTGTGTGTGTGTGTGTGTGTGTGTGTGTGTGTGTGTGTGTGTGTGTGTGTGTTTGGGTTAGGGTTAGATGAAAATTAGAAAAAGGGATAGGTTTATTGTATGTGTGAGTGTGTGGGGAGGTTAGGGTTAGAGGAATAGTTAAGTTAGGGGATATGTTTAGTAAACATGCAAGTGTAAAGGAAGGTTAGGTTTAGAGGAATAGTTAAGTTGGGGATATGTTTAGTAAACATGCAAGTGTATGGGGGTTTGGGTTAGAAGAATAGTTAAGTTAGGGGATATGTTTAGTAAATGTGCAAGTGTTGGGGGGTTAAGTTTAGTGGTAAGGAGATAGATTTAATCTATAAACAAGTGTTTGCAGGTTAAAGTTAGAGCAGAAGTTAAGAGTTTAGATGTAGTGTTGTGTGTTTGTGTATGTGAGCACGATGAGTGTCTGAAATATCTTGTGTAGTGGTAGTGTTATGGAAAGGGTTTTTTCTAATCTAAAGTGTACGGTTAGGGTCAGGGGCAGTAGCAGGGTAAAGGTTAGCACGCACTACTAAGGTTGTTGGAGGGTGTCAGTAATTATTTCTAGTATTTTGTTTTATGTACTACATGAATTCTAGCATTATTCTCTGATAATATTTTTTACGTTGTGAAAGTTTGGTTATTGAATTGGAGGTAAAAATTCTATTACTTGAAATAGCATATTATTTTTAGAATTTCTCACATATTTTTGGTTCTGGGGAAAAATAAGTAATGAATTATTAAAGTGTATGTAATCATTTCAGACAAAACAGAAATTTTGTAGCTTGTAATGGGTAATGGACCCCTTTTGTTTGTTAAAAAATGTTCATTTTCTTGTTTCAAAATCCACTCTTTCATAGCCCCAAAAGAAATGTTCATCTTCTCCAAAAGCTAACCTTTTTTTTTCTGTAGCATTATTTTTGGCTCAGTAGACATGTTCCATTTCTACTGTGCCTGTCAATGAAAGCAGGTTAGTGCTTTCACTATTTGTAGTGATTATATCTGTGCATTTGTGAACATGGTACATTCATTAAGTCTTTGGTGCTATATGTTAATAGGATTGATACATTTTGAAAGGATGCAAGGGAAATTCTTCAAATATTTTTTTCTAAATAAGTGCCTGGACTCTTTATTAATCTGTCTGAACTTTAGTCAGACCAAACAAATGGGACTCCCTAAACATTAGGCTCTGGCCCATTACTTTACCCACTCACCTCATACCCTTCATGTAAACAAGTAAGAGGGTCTCCTTGCCAAAGGGACTGAACAATTTCACTATTTCAGCAACATGAGGAAACAGTTACTGAGGGAACAAACATCAGTCTGGCCTTTGCATGCTTGGTACATAATATTTTTTTTCTGCTTGCCTTGCCCTCATAAACCCTTTCCTTGCAATTGTATCATTGTGTATAGTCTTGTACACCTACTAACATACACTCACAAAAAAAAACAGTGCTACTAAATGTGCATGCTCTCATTAGCCAAATAGTTGTAACCCAGTGGTGATGGAGTAACCCCCGACCTCCACCAGGGATGCATTGTTTCTGCATCAGGAGACCAACTGAAGGGAATGAGGACTAACCCTTTGTTATCCCCAACTCAGCTGATCTTCCAGAACCCAGACTGCTAACTGGACCCATGTCACTGGTGTTTTGGGCAGATACCCACCCCCATGGGACTAAACCAACCCTAATTTGACTTCACCTTAGGATCTTATCAGCCTTTAATTACAGGGCAAATGATAACTGCTTATTGTTATGTATTTAAGGCTTTTGTGTTTTTCTTTTTATTTTATACCCCCTTTCTGGTCTATTTTATATTACACCTTATGAAACCAAATGTTCAAGTGTAATCCAGTTCTTTTCAGAAAAAAGTTAAGAATAAATACTGAAATATTTAAATTTGAACACACATATTGGGTTTGGGATGGACTGCAGATAAATCTTGATATATCAAAAGAACTATCAGTGGCCGATTGCAAATATCAGGCTTTCTCATTTATAGGTCCTTTTTATTTTGATTTATCTTTCGCTTGTGCTGGGAAAAATATTTTTTGAATGAAAAGCGGATGCGACCTTCCAAAATGAAAATGGATTCTTAAAAGTAGATTGTAGTTGCCATGGATTCTTGCCACAAGAGGGAAACCATATATGTAGAAATCATAAACACAGAACCCACAAATATGCCACACAAAAACAATTATTCAAAAACACAGAAAGCAAAAAGGGTTTTCCAAGGGGACAAGACTGGAATAACTTTTATATCACAAGTACTCTGTATATCTGGTTTTCAGAATATTTTTACATGCAGCAGTATATGATAAATTTCACTGTTGTTATGAGTGGCACATTTCTGCATTCTCGATTTGTGAAGGGAAAAATAGAAAAGCAGAGCAATGTAAAAACACTGAGATGCTAAATACAGAGGAACTGATACGGAGATGTAGAAAGCAGATACAAAAGAGTGATATGATACAAAAGAACAGAAAGTACAAATGGAATTACCAAGTAAGGGCTGCTGATTAATAATTCACAGTTTAGTTTCGTATTTCCTTTTCATATACCTGCGGTAGTGGTGCTGCGGTAGCGTTGTCACCTCACAGCAAGACGTTGTCCCGTTCGATTCTCAGCTAGAGCGTCTTCTGTGTGGAGGCATACGTGAATGGGCATGCCTTTGTTGAAGGTTGTGCGTCAGGGCTGGTAAATTGGCACATGAAAATCCACTACCAAACATTAGCGGACCGGAGTTCCGCTGTGGCGTCCCCTAACTGGGATAAGCCGAACGACACAACAATATGAGATTAGGAAGTATGGAATTTCAAAGTGGAACTGCCGGATTAAATGAAGAAATAGTGGGATGTTATGCAAAACTGCAGGACAAATATGCATTATGTAACATGTTTAGGTGGGCCACACTAACACCCCATGCTGTCTTTCTTGTATGGTAATGACAGAAAAAGATAGTCAGTGGATCATTTATTGAAATACTCAAATTTTCACTAATTTTTTTATTTTCCAATATATATTTCATCTTCTTCAGGACTGCTAAGGAGCTGACACCTGCACTGGCACACAAAAAGAGTAAGGCAGAAAATTAATTTTGGGCAGAACATCAGTTAACTATAGCACATGTACTGACTGACTGACTCACTCACTGACTCACTCATTCACTCACTCACTCACATGCTGCACTCATACCTACGGGCAATATATGTAATCATTAATTCACCTATTGGCATCTATCTGATAGAGGGAAGAAAACAGAACACCTGGCAAAAAACACATGGACACAGGGAGGACATGCAGACTTCATACTGAAGGCACTTCAACCACAAACCAAACCAGAGAATCAAATTTGTGAAGTGGCATTGCACTACTGCACTACCAAGCCACCATATGTGCACTTACAATCTGTATACATATGTGCATATACACACTCAAATGTGTGCACGTGCATATAAGTGAATATGTGTGTGGCATTAGACCACTGCAATACCGAGCCACCCTATGTGCACTTACAATTTGTATACACATATGCACACTGAAATGTGTACGCGTGGGTATATCCATCATTTTATATATGTGTGTGTGTGTGTGTGTGTGTGTGTGTGTGTGTGTGTGTGTGTGTGTGTGTGTGTGTCTGTGTGTGTGTGTGTGTGATATATATCTAGCTCTCTCTCTGTATATGTGTGTATATGTATATATACATAAATGTATGTGTACATGAATATGTGTGTGTGTGTGCCCTACACTGACCAGCTTTATTCCGTAGCATATCGCGTACTCCAAGGTGATCTCTGTCTAACATATAAAGCTATGTCAAACCCAGAGCTGTTGGACATGCTACACCTAAAGAAATCCTAATCCCTCTGAGCCACACACTCTAGGGACCTAAACCTTGTCACCATAATAAACAGGACACACTGGAGGGATAGATTCCTGTCCCAGAGACTTTCTATACTCTGGAGCAAGCTACCCATCTACGTCAAGCAAAGTTCTTCATTAGCACTCTTCAAGAAAAATCTTGATGAGTGGATGGGAAATAGGAAAGACACCCCGGGGATCACTTCTTTGTCTTTGCTCGACAGTGGCACAGGGAAATAACTTTCTTGGGTGGTGTAAGCTATGGAACCTTGCTGGCTAGGCTTACGTAGGCCCTTGGGCTGATAGCCTAGTATCTACCTATGAACCTATGAACCTATGTGTGTGTGTGTGTGTGTGTGTGTGTGTGTGTGTGTGTGTGTGTGTGTGTGTGTGTGTGTGTGTGTGTGTGTGTGTGTGTGTATATATATATATATATATATATATATATACACACACACACACACACACACACACATATATGTATGTATACATATACACACAAATATATATATATATATAGGTATATACACACACACACACACATTAATGGAGCTCTGCTAAGATATGACACTTTCTTATATGTCAAAGGGACACAGATAATAACAATACTGCTTATAATATTGTGACTCCAGATAGGAAGTTGTGTAACGTGTTGGAAAATGATTCATCAAAAGCATGCCTAAGTACCACGATCCTGATACTGTAGTCAGACAGGAAGATGAATTTCATTGAGTCCTTGCACTTTGAAACCGCAGTTTCTAAAGCAGTAAGGCATCTGTAGCAATGCATTAGCTTTGAACTCACAGTCAGCACTGATATGGATTAGATAAAGAAACAAGAAAACAGAATGTCAGCATTTTAAAGAGCTCTCTAGACACTTATCATATTATACCTTCATGGTTCTTGCTGTTGAAAGACGTGAATCTGAAACAATGTAATTCTTCCATTTCATGAGGCAGCATAATGAGTTTCTATTACTCCTCTAGTCAGATGAGAAAAATATTGAAGCAAGAGATTCACTGCCCAAGCAGCAAATTATTTCTCGACTCATTCAGAACAAATCCAACAAAAGCCACAGCTGGGTGCTCTAAAGCAGGAGGTACTAGAAAAAATAAGACTCCCATCATTCAAAAGCAACAATGAATTGAACTTACTTAGCGGAGCTTGTATCCCACTCTTTACCATTAGATGTACAGATGATCTGAAGAGATGTCTTTATCTATGTGAAGCTACTGGAGAGTTTATTAATAAAACTTCAGGAGAAGTCTACTTCCTGAAAAAGTTTAAATCTTAAGCATTTAGGAGTGAGTGGAAAGGCCTGAATCTTCTTAAATTTTAGCAGAGAGCTGATCCAGTAATTACTTTAAAGCAGCAAATAGGGATTAAAAATCACAATAGCCAGCACGCCACTTTTTTGTATTCTTTGCCCCCGCTATGTGTCAGTCATCAGCCATATCCTGGCCAGTTGGTCCATTTGTTGCCCATGACCAGAGTAAGGGTCAACTGGGAGGGGTAATTATAGAGCTCTCCATTAGGAGTTGTGAGAAACTTTTTCCTTATGCCCTACTTTTTACCCCCAAAATGCTCACCTAGTGGAGCGGAAGGAGAATGTGCAATACTTCTGCAAAGGACATTGCCAGTAAGCAACTCTATCCCTTCACTCTGGCACAGGAGGTGGTTTCCCCAGTTTCCATTAGAGAAATTACACCTCCCTATGTGGTTCAGAGCACCTGCACATCCTCCCCCCAAGAAACAAGCAGGACATTTCCCTTCACTCGTTTCCCTCACAAGCCTGGTTCCTCTAGTGCTGGGCCCACTATTTGAACTCTGATTTATTAGGTCACAATAATGACTCCATGTCTCTCAGTGTCATGGAGAAAGGCATAGCCAGTAGAACACTTAGTGAAAAGGGTCCCCCTGAAATTCCTTGTAAGATTTTCAACTGTTTTAGATTAAAAGAGAATCCCGAAGTTACTTTAACAGAGGAGACAAATTTACCTTACAAAAAAGAATACATATAAGAGGTAAGTCAAGGCGTGTAGCAAAACAATTGCAGGGTAGAATAGAATAGAACACTTACTGAAAAGGGTCCCCCTGAAATTCCTTATAATATTTTCAACTGTTTTAGATAAAAAGAGAATCCTGAAGTTACTTTAACAGAGGAGACAAATTTACCTTACAAAAAAGTATCCATATAAGAGGTAAGTCATGGCGTGTAGCAAAACAATTGCAGGGTAGAATTTTACCCATAACATAGGTCATTTTGACATGGTAATTCCATCAAGAGAAACATAATCAACTCTAGATAACACTGAGAAGCTCTGTTGCATTTGGTTGTAGCATGCATTCCAAGTAGCTGGAATTGGTTCAATTCCTGGCTAGTGCAGAAATGTATTTAGGCAGTTACCCCTTCTTATAGGAGGGAAACAAAAAGCACTTGTTTTTCTGTCAGCCTCCATTTGACTGTTCTTTGATGCTGAGTAAGTAATTTAAGCAGACAATGCTCTCAGACTGAGTTGGAAAATGGTCCATATGGGTTTACCCTGGATAATAAATATAAATAAGTAAATAACTTCAGTGAAATACAAATTCATTGAAATTGAAAAATGTACAAAGTACAGCTATACATTTAATTATTCACAACATTTAGTTAAAGAGGCAAAGCCTATCACCCCGCCATACAGCATAAAACACCTCCCTGTATGAAGTTGTTAAAAGGCAACCAGCTTCCAGTTTGCCCTAAAAATAAGGCCACTGTTTTTATTTTGTTGCCAGAACTGAGATTTATTGATTTGGTAATGTGGATGTGAATTGGGTGCTATCCTGCTACTTCACCCAAGCCTGGGCACACTAATGTGATTTCTTCTTTAATGGCTACTCATTACAACTCTTTGAAGTCCGGTTATCCTTCTTGGATTTACTTGCAGTGCTGTATTTGATCAGTTGCACTGGGCATGAACAGCTGATATGTCCAACCAATTTCAGGAAGTAAAATGTTTTAATGAGCCCCCATGAATTCTGTATGAGTCTGTAGCTAAACATTGACTTGCCTTTCAATGAAACTTGACCCATCAAGAAAAATGGCCAGCACTGTACTTTGCTGACTGAAAAAAAAAAGATCGAAAAGCAGCAGACCTCTGCAGCTCTAATTATACTTTTTTCTGAGATTAGGCAGTTTACTTGCCTTCTGAGCTACATGATCTTACCAGAATCAATGAACAGTTTTCAATGAAACCTACAAAAACACCCAACAGTTCCCATTTAATTAAAAAAATACTCAACAATCTGTAAAAATATCATTATGCATAAGCACCATCAGTATATTATGAAATATAGATATATTTAGATATATTACAAACCCTAAAATTGACAATTATTTTATTGCTTTTTTGACTACAGTCAATCACAGTAGAAGAAGTTACAGAGTTTTTTTATTCTATCCCAGAACTGATAGACTGTTTTCAATATACTTTTGAAAGACTAGGCAGCAGTCTTATATACACATATACATATATGTCATCATAATCAACCCCCTTTTTCCCATTTTTTCTACATGTGGTGGGCGTGTCATGTTAACTGTCACCATCACTCTTGATTCAGTGCCACACTCCTGCCTTACTTGACAGTTATATCTGACTGTCACGGATCTTCTCAAACACAGTCCATCTACCTCTTTGCTGGCTGCCCCCATTTCCTCTTACTTTCTTCCTGTCTGCCCCAAATCTTCTTCACCAGATGGTCTTCTGCTTTCCTGCACATGTCTCCAAACCACCGTAATCTGTTCTCTTTGTCCTTTTCTGCAATTGGAGCTACTTTGACTTCTGCTCTTATGCCCTCATTTCTTCATCTGTCCCGCAGTGTGCATCCTACCACCCTTCTCAGGCACTTCATTTCCATCACCTCTAGCTTTCGTATCTACTCTTCCTTTACTGCCCCGGTTTCTGTACCATACAGTAGCACTGGTTGCACCACTGTTTTATACACTTTACTTTTCAGCTTCTTTGGAATTCTTTTGTTATACATTACACCTGACACACTATGCTAGTTGGCTGCAGCCCCACTGATTCTAGCTTTGACCTCTTCATCAGACTTCTCTGCTCCTCAACCATCCCTCCCAGATACTTGAATCTATTAACCTGTTCCACTATCTTCCCTTCTATCTCAATTCAGAGCTTCTTCTGCATTCCCCACTTTGTTAACATTATTACTGTCTTAGCTGTACTTAGTTTCATCCCATGTGCCTTCAGTTTTGCATTCCATTCCCCTATCCTTTGCTGATGTTCTCACTCAGTCTGCTTGTAATGCCACATTGTTTGCATGTAGCAACTCTGTTGATCTGTCCCCTCTGACCTGTTTGCAAATATAATACATCACCAGTATGAACAGCAGTGGGCTCAGAGCTGAACCCTGCTGCACACCCACTCCCACTGGGAACCCTTCTGTGAGATTGAACACTGTTCATACTTGAGACATCGGGTCCTTGTAGCCTACACTAATTCTACCAATGTTTCTGGGACTTTAAAGCACTGCAATACTGCCCAAATCAGCTTTCTTGAAATCTTGTCATATGCTTTCTTCAACTCTAGGAATACCCATGTGATGTCCCCACTCTGGGTCAGTAATCAAGGAGCCTGAATCCTCATCACTGACACTGGAGAGGGATGTTCACTTGGAATACAAATGGATACACTCAGTATTTTCGATGCAGAGCTCTCTGCATCAAACACAATTTCGCTTAAAAGCACGCAGGGAACACTCTCAGCCTGAGGTCTGGGTTTCTCTCTCTGTCTCCCCCCAGGTCCCCGGTAAGGCTCCCCACTGGCACAGCTGTAGGGTTAAGTCTTCAGCCAAGTGTCCAACCAAGTCCTCCAGCACCCTCTCTGTGAAACCAGTACTTTGTGTTTCTGCTCCATGTAGCTGACACACATATACACTTTGAGATTTAAGATTCACACACACACACACACACACACACACACACACACACACACACACACACACACACACACACACACACACACACACACACACACACACACACACACACACACACACACACACACACACCTGAGAAAGGCTAGCACAGATTACCTGCTCTACAAACATTGACCAGACTGTAAGGTAGATTCACTGCCACCAGTAAGGTACTATAAGGCTTTTAAAAGGGTATCCAGTTATATTGAGTGAAGTTGGTAATACTGACCAAGCAGCAGGAATGGCCAGAGTTATCACCAAATAAATGTATGCAAATACTCTCAAAGCTTAAATATTTTCTAAAAAGACCTGCCACAATGAAAAGTTTAAATATATTTAATAAATAATAAAAGAACATGAAAATACTAAATATCTATTGACAGTAAACACCAGAGTTTCAGCCACAGAAAATATTAAAATAAAACAGATGAATAGATTCGCACAGATACAGAAAAAACATACCTAACTGATCTCACCATATTTTCCTGACTAATCTAAACAGTCACTATTCCCTGGTTCACTTATTACAGCAAGGCAAGATGAAGTAGGTAAGGGATCCTTCTATGTCAGGTTTCAAGAAACAGGCTGATCCTGAGACTTTAGTCTCCTGTAATATTAAAACATTATTTCTGTATAGAATGACATCATGTACATCTGGTCTTCTGACTTCTGGTTCCCATGCAACCCCCCCCCCCCCCCCATTGCTAGAAGCTGTCAGGATTTTTCACATAGGTGTTAATAATACACACACACAGAGCCTTGCCAAGATCTGCTGCAGCTCCTGAAAGTCATAAAACAATTTCAAATCTTCACCCTTTTAGAGTAGCAATTAATTCACCCCAATGACAATGCAGGAAGCTTCCTAGTACAGTCTTTTTGCCTTGGGCTGCAATCAAACTGTGAGATAACATTTTTATGGCCTAGGCCCATTAATTTAATTTTCTTACTATTTCTCAAAGTCAGGTGGAGTGAGATAGATTGAGATTAACCTCTTCCCTTCCAGCATCATCTGTTACAATATATACATTTAAACAGTTACAGTAATGTATATACATTTATTTTCTTTCCAGCAGGACACACTGTTGATACAGTTTTAAAGCAAGCAACTTTACAGACACATTTTTAACACAAGGATCTATACAAATCAGTTTGATATTCAAACATATAATTCTTTACTAAATTCCAGCTAGCTGTGCTGGCATATGTTACACATCGACTGCCCTACTTCTCCTGGCATAGCTGGCAATACCTCATATCGTCACAACCCAATTGGACTATTTTCTCATCTCTAGCTTCTTCTCAACTATCTGTCTCACTGCAAATATCAGGTCAGTTGTGCTACATCCTGATCTGAATCCGAACTTCTCACCTCCCATCTTAATTTCTATTGATCTGCATATCCATTTATCAGTCACCCTCTCCAGAACTTTCACACAATATGACAGTAGTTTGATACCTCTGCACTTCCCACAATTGTGGATGTTCCCTTTGTTCTTATACAATGGCACAAATATGCTTGTTTTGCAGTCATCTGGGATATACCTTTCTTTCCTTACTGCTATGAGTACCCTCAGGAGCCATTCCTCTCCTATCTCACCCAGCATCTTTATCATATCTGCTGTGACTTCACCTGAGCCTGCTGTTTCTCTGGCTTCATTTTCCTTAGGGCTATTCTTACTTCTTTGAGGGTGGGCTCCTCTTGTTCTCTCATCATAAGCTATTTCTGGGGCAGTATAGCTTCTGTGGGGATTTCTTTATTCAGAAGTTGCTGGAAGTACTCCTTCCATATGAGCTTGATGTGCTGTAGACTGGTGAACAGGTTGTTGCTGTCATCCCTTATGAAGGGTGTCTGACTATCTTCTTTATCTTTCTATCTTTACCTTACAACCTGATACAGTTTCCTTGTGCCACCTACTGAGTCACTTTCCAGAATAGTGCATCCGATGCCCTGTTATTTGCTATTGCAACTCCTTTCTTAGCTTCGTTGTTAGCCAACCAGTATTTCGTCCTAGCCTGGTCCGTCTTTTCTATCTCCCACATTTTCCTGCACACCCTCTTTCTTTGATGACTTCCTGGACTTCTGCATCCCACCACCGGTTTCCTTATGTACCCTATTTCCACTCCTGGCTCGGTCACATATCTGTTCTGTAGTCTTCACACATGCTGTTTTAAGTTGCTGTGATTCTTCTTCAATTCCTCCTACTTCTTCATCTTCTTAGGATGCTAGAGCTCTGGGTAATTACTTGAACTGTTGTACTTTCTCTCCAGTCAACTTCCAGGTATTCAGCCTGGTCTCTGTTGACCTTGGAGCCTTCTCTGACCATTGCTTGTAGCTGATTGTGGCAACCAGTGATTTATGCTTTTTCACTGGGGATGACTTTGCAATCATTGACTCTACACCATTGCCCTTTCCTCATTAGAAGGAAGTGTACTTGAGTTGCATGTTGGCCACTGTTGTATGTGATCTTGTGACTGTTTCTGAACCATGTGTTGGCTACTATCAAGTCATCTGCCAGACAGAAGTCTAGAATGGCCTCTCCTTCTGTATTCCTGTTGCCCCACCCATGTGGACCCAGGCAGTCCTCATATCCTGTTTTGTCTGTTCCAATGTCTGCATTCAAGTCACCCATTACCAACACCAATTCATGTTCTCCTGCTTTATCTAGTAGGTCCTCCAGCTGCTGCATGAATATATTCTTTTCCTCACTATCACAACCCTGCTGTGGGGCATAGGCTGAGATTAAGACTATTGCCCTATCATTGCAATGGAGTCTGATTGCCATGAGTCTGTCACTAATACTGATAATATCCCCTCACTACCTCCTGAAGCCTCTCTCGCACCACAATTCCCAAACCATTTCTAGCCTGTCCTCCTCCTGAGTAGTAGACCCTGCATCCCAAGCCAACTGTCTTTGCTGCACTGTTCTTCCATCTTTTTTCTTGGATTGATTATATGTCCAGCCTTCTCTGTACCATCATGCCATCCACTTTCAAGTTGTGTCCTGTCAGTGAACCTACATTGAGTGCAGAAATTCTTAGTTCATGTCCAGTTTTCACTCAACAGAGCTCTACCAGGTAATCCAGGCTGGGCAACGGGACACCAGCCAGCCACTATTTTACTAACCCAGGGCGGCTGGGCTTTATGGTGGGTACACACTAGCCAATAGGGGCACACACACCCCTCCCACCATTAGCATGGGTCCCTGGGGTAGGTCAGAGTAGGCGGGTTCCTCAACCCACTTATCACTGGCAAATACCCACGCCCACATAGTCACATTAGTCAACATGATCAAATCACCTAGAGCCATATTTTACACCATCAAGTGAATAGACCTGCTACAGCATGCAGTCAATGATCTGTATTCTCCTATCTTGATACTGCGCACCACAGTAGATGCACAAAGCGGTTGGTCTGTGCAACTCTTCCCCCTACAGGGCACCATGTAGAGTCTGTGCTGCTGCCCACAGCTCCATTCATTAGTGAGTGTGAGATGGAAACACTCAGCATGTTTTTCAGAAGCAGGAAGAACCTCACAGAGACACAGGGAGAACATGCAAACTCCAAACAGGCATTGGGCAGAAGTCAGGATCAAAGCTTGTACCAGGTGCATTGAGGCGAAGACCACACAGAGATATGGTTAATACATAGTCCAGTTACATAACAAGCATTCAATTATACTAGTCCTGAAACATATTAATCTGATGTTGTCCTTTTCCTTCTTCCTCAAAAATGGGTATAGGATCTGATCCTCGGATCTGACTCAGCTGCATTTACAAGACTTTGAATCCAAGTCTTGAGCTTCTCCCTCTACCTATAATGCTTTATTCCATCACGACTCCTCAGATCTCGTTTGCCGCCATAGCTGCAAGATGGAAAGATCCAGCCTTGAGTGTAAGAATAGCTTTTTTGGATATTTTTTGGATAATTATTATCCTATTTCTCTTCTAATTTTTTCATAGCACTACTTTTAAACTTAGTTCTTAGTTCTACTGCGGTGGTGCTGCTGCAATAGCATTGTCGCCTCGTAGTAAGACATTGTCCTATTCGATTCTCAGCTAAAGGGTCTTCTGTGTAGAGACATGAGTGAATGGGCGTTCCTTTGTTGAAGGTTGTGCGTCAGAGCTGGCAACTCGGCACGTAAAAATCTACTGCCAATCATTAGCGGACCGGAGTTCTGCTGTGGCGACCCCTAACTGGGAAAAGCCGAAAGACACAACAACAACAACAACTTTTAAACTTAGTTCTCCTCCCTCAGTGTGTAGCAGGCATTAGGATTTTTCTTTTTATTGTTGGGGGCTCTATCTCGTATCACTCATGGTACTTGACTGGCTTCTAGTTCTAGATACTTTTGCATGCACACACACACACACACACACACACACACACACACACACACACACACACACACACACACACACATATATTCTGTTCTGTTTCAAAAAAAACATTGTTTTTTTTATACTTCTGTTAAAGTCTGCTGTTGCTTAATTCTTTAACCTCCTGGTTTAACTTACTGTTGTTTGAAAACTTTCTTTTTAGTGTTTAATGCCTTCATGTCTGAAAAACCCATACCAGAGAAACCTATGGGTTTCAAGAAGTGCATTTCTTGTGGGCATAAGATTCCCAATTCTGATGCCTACAAGAAGTGTGTATGCTGCTTAGGAGCGGTCCACCTAGACACTCTGAGTGCCGTTTGTGCAACCTTTAACCTGAAAGAACTCTCAGATTGCAGGAACAAGCTCATCTTGAAAGGATTGATTCCTCTTGGGGCTCAAACCCTGTTTAATCAGTCTCAAATGGTTTTGGAGTTGAGGACAAGACACCATCCCAAATCACCAAAACCCTCCTCAGAGCTGGCTGAGAAGTTGCAGATGGTCTTGGATCCAACCCGCTTGGATCTGAGGCCTACTGGGCTGCCCTCAGATCCTCAGCAGTTCTCGGATCTGACTGGCTTGGCTCAACTACCACCTCTCCCCTTACATCCATCTCTTTCTCAGATCCTATACCCTCGGATCCGATGAGTAGAGGCTGTACCCCAGAATTTGTGTTGATGCCAGTATTTCTGGTCTTGCATCCCCAGTTATTCCAAACACTGACAAAGCACTCTAGGCTGACATCCATGACTTCATCTAGGTCCTCTAGGAGTTTGACAGAAGCAGATATGGACATGATGATACGGAGATTCCTTAGGGTTCAGATTCAGATAGGGGTCCTGCCAGCTCCATCCCCTACCAGATCTGTTAGTACACCTGCCCAACAGATATTATCGCCTTCTCTGAGCTCACCCCTAGCTTCAGAGTCATGGGATCAAAGATCCCTGAGAGGTTCAGTGTCAGATCCAAGGAAGCTCCTTTTCTCAACTCCGATGGTATCCCTGACCAGTCCTGCTCCAATGCCCTATGATCGCAATGGGTCTTGGATCAGAGAGGTCAGCAATGAGTCAGAGGGGCTGGGTTCAGTTCCCACTTTGTCAGGGCCTTCCCTTGTCCTCAGTGCCTCGGCCCCAGACAGCTTCGGTCCGATTCTCTCTGTATGTCATGAGCTGGAGTTGGCCCCAACCTCCCTTCTTCAGCTGCTTCAGCTTTGAGGAGGGAAGCAGAGGATTCCCCAGGTCCGTCATCCTTCCAGATAGTAGAAAAGCTTTCTGCATAGAGAACAGTCCTCTCTAGTCTCAGGTCCTATCCCTTGCCCTTCATTGTATCCGAGCTCTGAGCCATCATCCCATGTCCTACAGGTCAGCCCGCTCAGGGAAGCCACCACACATGTCCCCAAGAAGGATTCCTCCTTTCTTCTGACACCTCTCTGGAGCACCCCTTGAAAGAGACACATTAGAAGAGAATGTGCAAGAGGAGGCACATAGACTGTCCTATGGAGTCTGTCATGAAGAACACCGATTTTGATGTGGGGGAAGGCAGAGGGGGTCAACAAAACCAGAGCTTCAGAGACTCCTTTTCTGATATGGCCTATCAGCACTCCTGAAGCATTGCTCAGCTGTCCATCTCTGGAGGCAGTTACAGATACTTTTTCCTTGCACCTGGATGCCTGGACCAATACCACAAAAATACATTTGCCTGGACCAATACCACAAACAAATACATAGATGCTAAGAATGATATCCATAGATTACTACATACCCTTTTCTTTTCACCTCTTGTCCAAAGGAAGAAACTCCCCAACATTTCATCAAGTCAGAGGGATCTCACAGCTCAAGAGGTTCAAAAGCTGCTTAAAACAAGTGTCATCCAAGGGGTCCCATCTTAACAGACAAGATTCAGAACTTACTCCCGCTTCTTTTTAGTGCCAAAGAAAACAGGGTACCTGAGACCATTTCTGGATCTAAGCAATTAGGTTCATAGGTTCATAGGTAGGTACTAGGCTATCTGCCCAAAGGCATTTTTAAGCCTAGCTGGAATGTGTTGGCTTTCTCCGCCCCCTTAGATTAGTTCCCTGTACCTCTGTCCAGCAGAGCCACTGAAGTGATCCCCGGGATAAACTTCCTGTTTCCCATCCACTCATCAAGGTTTCTCTTGAATAGTGTTAGTGAGGAGCTCTGCCTAATGTAGACTGGAATCTTGTTCCAGAGCATGGGAAGTCTCTAGGATAAGAATCTATCCCTCCAGCATGCCCTATTTATTGTTGTGGTGAGGTTTAGATCCCTACAGCATGTAGATCGGGGGGGATATGGTTTTCTTTAGGTGGAGCATGTCCATCAATTCTGGGTTGGACATGGCCTTGTATGTCAGGCAGAGATCACCTCTGAGTAGGCGGTATGTAACTGAGTACAGCTGGAGTTTCTTCAGTTGAGCTGCTTAGGGCACCTGTTTGAGGCCAGTGATCCTCTTAGTGAGGTACTTCTGTGGTCTTTCCAGCTGTTGCAGGTGTCTTGTAAGGTACATCCCAAATGGGGCGTTGTACTCTATGATGGGTCTGATGAGTGATGCATAGAGGGACACAATGACCTCTTTTAATTTGGATGCAAACCCTTTTGTGAGTAGATGGGCCACATAGAAGGATTTTCTAACCACTTTGGCAATGTGATTATCAAAGGAGAGATTACTATCTTCTTGGGTCTCCAGATCCCTTATTTTGTCTTCTGTATTTAGGGGACTACCATCTATGTGGTATTTTGTGGGTACTTTGTTTTTTCCAAAGGGGATGACTATGCACTTTTTGGCATTTAGCTTGAGGCCTTGGTTTTGACACTAGGTAACTATCTCAGTGAAACCCTTTTGGAGGATGTCTGTGTCAGCCGGAGAGTCAATTATAGCCCCTAGTTTGCAGTCGTCTGTGAACTTGGTCAGCCATAGTCCTCCTGTGCTTGCCTGTACCTCTGAGAAGTATATGCCAAACAGGAGGGGGTCCTAGGACTGAGCCCTGGGGAATGCCACTTGTAACCGGTTTAGAGTCAAACCTAGCTCCTGCAACTCTTACCATGTGGGTTCTGTCCATGAGCCAGATGGCAACCCATCTCGTGGCATAGGAGTTTATGTTCTGGCTGATGAGCTTGTCTATAATACCAGAATGGGAAATGGTGTCAAAGGCCTTTGCGAGGTCTAGGTAGGCTGTGTGGACCACCTTTCCCTCATCTATAGCTTTGGTAACTGTCTCAAAAAAGTCCACCAGGTTTAGGAGGCATGATCTGCCCTTAACAAAGCTGAACTGGGTAGGTTCCAGTGTTTGGAGGTTCCCAATGTCTCTGTTAATGAGATCCATGATGATGCGCTCCATAGCCTTGCAGACCAAGCAAGTCAGGCTTATAGGGTGATAGTTCCCGGGGTCTGTTGTGGCCCCACCTTTGAGGAGGAATAACCATTGCTGTGTGCCACTCTATGGGCACATAGCCTGTGGAGAGGCTGAGTTTGAACAGTGTGTTTAGGTGAGGGGTTAGTTCATCTTTGAGCTCATGTAGGATGCAGCCTGGGACACCATCTGGTCCCATTGATGCTGTGTTTTTGGCTTTGGAGAGGGCTGTTTTAACCTGAGTATCTGTGATTTCAGGGGCACTACATTCTTCTGGTATGGTTATGGGCCCTTTTGGGGGTGAGAGGGGGTGAAATTTGCACTGAACCTGGCTGTCAGGATGTTGGCGATATCGGTCAGTTCAGTGTATTTTGTGCCATTCTGCACTAACTCCGAGCAGATCTGGGAATTTCCACTTAGATTCTTGACATAGCTAAAGAATGCCATGGTTATCTTTGGAGTCCTTGGCAATTTTCTTTCGAAGATAGCCTTGGATGATTTTTATGAGGGATCGTAGTTTCTTGCTGATACTGATCAGGGATGTCTTCCTCTCTTGGGATTTTACTCTTTTCTGTACTAGTTTCCTCCTTCTGTTGTATAGCTTGTTTATGGCAGGGGTCCACCAGACTGGCTTCCTTTTCTTGGAGGGGTGAGTCTTGGTTTTGCTTGGGATAGCACGATCCATGCATTGTTGTAGGTGTCCATAGAGTGCATTAGTAAAGGATTTTGCAGCTTGGGCAGCATTATCCTTTAGCATGGGGGATTTGAAACTTTCCACCTCTGTCTTAAGTAACATGAAGTTTGCTTTTGAAAAGTTTTTCACAGTGGTTTCTTTGACCAGGGGTGGGGGCAGAATGTGGATATCCAGAGTGATTAGTTTATGGTCAGATCTAACCAGAAAGGGGTTGACCTCCGGTGAGGAACACTGGTCGCCCATGTTGGTGATGACCAGGTCCACTATGTTGTCACCTCTGGTGGGGGTGTTGACCAGTTGATCCAGGGCATTTGAGTTTATAAATTCTAGGAAATGTTGGGCAAGGGAGTTAGCACTTGAGTAGTTCACCCATTTAATGTTTGGGTAACTGAAATCACCCAATATCAGGGTGTTTGGTAGGACCTTTATGTTTCCCAGTGTTTCCAGAAATGCAGAATGGGGGTCCTGGGACATGGTGGGTGATCTGTAGCAAGCTACAATTTGAATTGCAATTCTGCCCGTTGTTAGTTGCATGTGGATGATCTCTGAAGCATCGTGCTGTGCCACTAACCTGGAGGTGTGGGTATGCCTGATGAATATGGATACGCCCCCACCTTTTGTATTTTGGTCTGGGTTTTGTGACCGAAATGTATGGTATGAGTTGTAGCCTGGTAGTGCTGGGGTGCTCTCTGGGGCCTTAAACCAGGTTTCTGTTACTGCACATATATTGATTTTCTCCATACTGAGGAGTGCCTAGAGTGCATGCATTTTGAGGGTTAGACTTCTGGCATTGAGTAGCATTACCCTCCATTTTTTACTTGTGCTATTTGAACCTGTATGTAAAAAAATCAAAGTTTTGAATGGTTATGGTTCCGTCCATTCTGCCTCTTCTTCGCAAGGACGATTGGATGGGCTCCACAGATCTCCAGGATTCATATTACCATGTCATGTATAGAATCTACAGATGTTATTGTCTGAAAATGTTTCAGTTGCAAATTGAAATTCGCTTTTGATGTGTACAGGGATGCCCTAACCATCAAAATGTTGGAGTTTAGAGACAAATGCTGTAAAATTTTGTTTTTTTAACCGGAAGCATCCAAAATGAAAGGGCCTTCCATCAATTTTGTAGTTTGTATCATTTCAGTAGGTAAGTAATCAAGAGTGTGGATTGAAATTGATAAAAAGTTGTAGAGTAAGCATGAAGCAGAGACAAATGCTTGCTTGACCATATTTTGGATTTTGAATGGGTTAATCCTTGAACCATTGTAGTGAATCCTTCTAGCTATCTAGCATGAAGCCTCAGGTCCTTAATGAATGTGGTAGGTCAGTCAAATCTCAAACTACCATGCAATAGCCTTCAAGACTGATAATTTCCTACCTTTATCAGGTCAGTGAAAAGCATGTGTAAATCTCAGTAAAATTCCCAACATTTTTCTATGATCTGCCCACCAATAAAGATGAAAGTAAGGGAACACTAAACACCTTTTCTGTTCCAGCAAATTCCAGCAGTCACCTTCAGTGGGTTACTTCTTACAGTAAAGACCCTGTCTACGAATATGTGTTTGTGCAGTCAAATGAAACGTCTTCTCCTTCCCAGTCATTATCATCTCTCTCTCTCTCCTTTTACTGTCTTGTTACACTCTACAGATCTTCATCTTACAGTCTTCAGTATACACTCCATTATTCTCAGTCTTGTTCTACTGTATTTCACAATGTGCCTTTCATCTGCCCTGAGTTCTGGCTTTACTGATTTTATTACCTTTCACTCTGCTCATTTCTCACCCTCTACTAAAGCTACCTTTCTTTCCATTAGAGTTGTCTGTCCATTTTCCCAAGGTTTCTAATTCTCCTCTTTCCCTGAATAGGGTATCTATATCAAGGTATCAACATAATGTCCACTCAATGTATCAGTGGTATGAAGCTAATTCTCCTGAGGTGTACCTTTGACCTTCTTAAAGACCAATGGTCAGAGCGTTATTTAACTCATATCTTTCATCCAAGTATCCTGAGGAGAGTTAGTGCCCCTAGAGCACTAAAGGGTTGGTTTTCCTGCTTGTCCTAGCTAACCAACTCCTGACAAGAGTCATAGATTGTGTATCCCCTACCCACACATCCAAGGGCAAAGCATATTTATATAGCTAACCTCCCAGTCCTCACATCCTACCAGTACATACTGCACATGTAAAAAGACACCTAAAACACATCACTAGTGAAAACCACATACACTACAGGTACACATGTAGCTCTTCTCCTCCTTCTTAACATGATATACTGTGCTGTATGACTAAACAGGATCCTAAACAATGGAAAACATAGACAGGGCAGCACTATATTTGTTTATGTATCAGGTTATTATATTACAAAACACCAGAAATGAAAAATTACATGTTGATATTGTCAACATTTGAGTACATTGTATCTTGATTTGTCATAGATGCTGTGTCTTTTGGGGGGGTTACAGGAATAAAAGAAGAGGGGAATGGTGAGTTTTATGGGTTTTTTTACAACTTTTTACTTTTCTCTGCACTCATATTAAATTGGAATTTGTGCATGTAGAAACTGGGGAAGCGAGTCCCCATTTTAGGGGTGCAGGAGGACTTGTCCCTGCAAAAACTAATATTTTTATGGTGCTTTTTTGTAGATATCTACAACAATAATAGGAAAATTGATTTTTTTGGTTTAGATAATTTAATTATGAAGTTTCTGTTTTTATAATAAATCAACAAAGGCTTATACCTCCCAGCTATAACTACACTCACTGTTATGCTAACACTAAAATTTATACATGATCGAAAACAACTTTATCTTCAAATTGTCAGACAAAAATCCTAAACACCCATACACATCAAACTTCATGCCTTTTCAAAATGACTACATACTACTTGTATAAAGGACAGTAATCAAATCAGTCACTATTAAAGAAAAACAACATGAAAATGTGAGAGGGAATATTGCAAAAATGAAGTATTAGCATTTACTCTGCAGAGCAGTAATAAATAACATATATCTAAATATCACAAATAAATAATGCATCTCTTCAGCATATATTATAGCAAATATTTCTTAGCTCTTCTAACAATCTGTAATACTACATATTTTAAAACATATCCAAAATTGCTGCTCTTCTCTGGAGACATTGTAGTTAAATGTGGCCCTACTCAGCCTACTAAAACCAACCAAACACACCTAGTAAGAATACCCATATAAATAACTTTAATCCACTCATGCACAACATATGCACAATCAGTGCAATAAATAAAATACATAAATATATAAGAAATACAATATAAGAAATATAATAACAATAAATTAACTGACATCTTTTTGTAAATGGAGTATCATAATCCTAATGTTTGTTGCATAATTGAATCTTGACTAATACTACACCTGAAAGTTTATTTGTCACCTAATGAAAACTAGGCAAAAGGGTAGAATATAAGGTAATAATACTACAAAATGTAAAATATAAGCATACATACAGTAGGAACAATTATTTGGATGGCATGTTCAGTAATAAAAAAAATCTCTGCCTCATAGCTCCAGAGTTTGAGGTTCAGTTCTGATCTTCAGTCACTGTACTTGACACATGCATGGTCTTCTCTATGGACTTCAGCTTCCTCCCACCTCCCTAAGACACACTGATTAATTGGCTAGATTAACTTTTCTACATACATGCACGAACGCACGCAAACACACACACACACACACACACACACAATATATATATATATATATATATATATAGAGAGAGAGAGAGAGAGAGCTTGCCACTGTGGTTCAGGTCAAAGGTCCATGGACCAGCCCACTTGCTGAGTTAATAAAAATAAAAAAAATAATCTTAACAGTCTCCCAGAATATTGCCTATGCTGGATAACTGTAACCGTATCAGTCAATATATATATAGAAATAAAACGTTGTATAACCTTGTGCTATGTTCCCCTGTACAACATACCTGCAGTCCATGACAGCTATGTTAGTGACATTGTAGCTTTTATCCCAGCAGCTAAGTGATAGCATTCACAGGAAATATCAACAGAAGACCTTATTCACAGGAAACTTAAACCTAACCTACTTTGGCAACACAAAAAAGTAGCCACACTAATAATAAGAATTTCAGAGCTTTACAGAAATGGTAAAACAATCGGGGGGAGTTCAAAATGGCCGCTGTTCTGTGAGCACTGCTATCACCTAGGTCTCGATATACCCTGGATTAAAACAAACCCAGAAGGCAACGCAGAATTAATAATACAGAAATAACTGTAGATATTTACTGCTAATATCATCCAGCAAACAAAAGAGGAAGAAAAAGTGACAGATTCAGCTCAGAAACAGCAGGGTTAACTAAGATTTCTGAATAACAGCTTAAGCAATGTGCTACTAAGGCCCTGCATCTGACTGCAAGATTGGTAAAACACTATACAGCAAGATGTCAAAAGAGGAAAATAATATGGAAACAACAACAACTAAGACCAAATTCTCAGTACTAGCCTCACCTGAGAAAGACACAACTTCAAAAAGACAAAAGACAATTAAACAAACTGACAACTCTAAAAATACAAATAAATCTAAGACAGACCAGCCAGCTAATCTGGAAGACATAAAATCTGCCTTATTACCTATCCAGCAAGCATTAAAGGACTTATCATTACAATTTCAAACCTTTGGTGACTCATTCAGCCAAATAATATCCAGAATGGAAAAATCTGAGTCCAAAATAATAGAAAATGAAATAAAAATATACTCTATTTCTCAAAAAACTGATGCCCATGACAAAGAAATACAAAACTTACAAGCAAAATTAACAGACCTGGAAGCAAGATCTCGAAGGAACAATATCATCATCAGAGGAATACCTGAAACTGTACTTCATAACAATCTAATACCAACAATCAAGCAAATAATACATTCCCTCCTAGAGGAATCTGAAGAAATGCAGCAAATAACAATAGAGAGAGCCCACAGAGCCCTGAGGGAAATGCAAACATCACTGAAACCAAGACCTGTCTATTTTAAAATATTAAACTACCAAGATGTAAATAAAATCATACTGGCAGCAAAGAAAAAAGGCACACTCACCTGGAATAATAATAAAATCTCCTTTGCTCAAGACCTCCCAATACAAATAAGACAAGCAAGACAACTACTATCTCTATACTGCAGGTTCCTAATAGAAAAAAAAATCAAATTCCAGATGAAATATCCAAATCAGTTAATCTTTTACATCAAAGAGGTTAAATACATGGTTGCTAACCCCAAAGAGGCAAAAGAGACATTCCTGGCTGTTTTCAAGCAAATTCCACCTTCAGAAGTGAAATAAATCCACAAAAAAAGATAAAGGTCCCTTGGATGAAAAAACAACCCCATTCATGAGCACTCTAGCTGGGATCCAACTCTGAAATCTTCCCCTTGCTGTCTAGGCCCTTGGGTCATTGATGTGAGCCATGAGGAACACAGGAAAGGGAAGTACAGCCTGGGTGGGAACCAAAAATGAACTGCTGTTTCCGATGCACGAATATAGGAAGGAAGTTCCCATCTCGGATATTGGCTTACAAATTCAGTCCCCCTAGGCGTTTGATGGCTTCATTAAGAACAGTCAGACAAAATGGATTTCAGCAAGCTCCAAAGGATTTTACTGTCTGAAAAATGAAAATTGATCTGCACCAGCTAAAAGAAGAAAGCGGCACCATACATGTCAACCAACCTGCAAGCAAAACCTTGAAGAAATAAGGTACTGTTGAACTGAACCATTCACTAAAACAGTACACCCAGTACTGTGTAGGTGAATGAAACTCCAGCCTTAAATAATAGGCAAGAAATAAACTGTCAGAATTATGCTAGCTCATAGATTAATATTGGGAAAAAAAGGGAAAAAATTGTTAAATGTTTTATGTAAATACTAGAAATGTGTTAAAAGATCCTGGAGAGAAGTAATCTCAGGAAATTAGTAAAATAACCTAACAATCCTGGGATAATGTGAATATAGCCTTAATATGCCAACTATAGCAGAATGACTGTTTGGCTAAGCTGTTTTTCTTTTTTTTTTTTTTTTTGTCTCTATACTTCCTACTTCTGTTAAATAGGTGCCAAGTATATATTTTATAACCCACACAGATTGATGTGGAAAAACATCACTATAGGCACCAAAGAAGGCTGAAACCTGTATAAGTAAAGGGGAGGAAAAATAAGTCAAATGAGAGAAAAATGTAAAAATGACAAGATTGATTGTTTAACAATATTACTGTGGTACACATATTGCTATAATTTACTGAGGAATGTATATTAATATGCTGTTTTAAAAATACTATTAGAAAGAATTAGTTTTTATCCACTATGCCTGATGTTGTTTTTAACAAAGATTTCTTAGTATATTAGGGGCTGTGGAGTTATTAGTAGTGTTTTTATGAGCCTTTTATGTTTAATGACACAAGTTAATTGCTAGATAGCTAGCTCCTAAGTTTTTAAGTGGGTTTTTAAGTGGGTTTTTAAGTGAGTTTGGTACTAAAAATATGTATATATACTAGTTTTTAACATTGGATGAATACTATAGATGCAGTTGTATTCATTGAAAGGAGTGAACTGATTGATTAATTGTTTAATTGTTTAATTGACCAATTGATTTTTTGGTAGGAGTAGCTACTTTAGCTAGGTATATAAATGAAGCTTGCTCCTTTGTGCATTAGATCTGAAGAAGCATGCAGTAGTGCATGTGAAAGCGCTCATCTTTTATGTTATTTTCTCTCTAATAAACAGTGAATCCTTCATGGTGGCCTCTTTCCATTTTTATGCTATTGGATTTGTTTTTTGTTGGAAGAGACCTTTAGGAGCCAGGACTGTTTTAAGGTTTATCAGTTTGGTTTTGGTTGCTGTTCCTGACTCCACATTATGGAAGGATCATCAGTTGAACTTGATTATGTACCAGAAAGACTCAATATGAATCGAAGATGGAATACTCTCATTGAGAACAAGGACAATCCCTTACTAGGTATGGAGTTAGCGACTGCTACACTACCAGCATCTGAAAATGTTAATGATATTTCTGATTTCAATGCTAGTTTTAAAGAACTAGAGAACTGCTTATATAAGCTTCATCGCCTCATTTGGCAACGTAGACATTTGGAGGCATGCCAACATTTTAAAGTGGTTCCTCGGGGTATGAGGGTGCTATGCATGCCCTCATACGACAACCAGCATCCCAAACTACTTAAAAGTTGGCAGAGACTTAATATGGAACTCAGTCATAAATATATTGAGTTGTTACTTGAATATTTTTCACCTATGGAGAAAGAGCTAGCAGTCAAAGCGGATCAACTTAACAGTGATATTGTGTCTAAATTTAAAGGGGAGATTTTCCTTAAGAGGTTAGATAACCTCTATGGACAAATCAGTTCGTACAGTGACAGGTTGCAACAGGTCAAGACGCGTAAACTCCTCAGAGATTATCGGGACTTCTCTAACGGACAGGTTTTTGTTTGGCCCAGAGCATCACAAAATCAAGAGAGGTATAACAATGAGCCATCCACTGGCGAGAATTCTCTGAATCCTTCATTGGGACCAGCACATATTGCCCCTTTAATGCACTCTTTGGAAGGAGATAATTCCTGTACGTCACGCTCTGAAAGCGTCGGAACTATCCATTCAGATGCAACAGGTACTCCACCTCCCAATCAATTGGCGCTACATTTGCATCATCTTATGGGAGCTAAACCGAAGATTCAAGACAGTATAGGCGTTTTTGCCCTACCTGTTCAATTCAACAGAACGGGGGACAGATTGAAGCAGAGGAAGAACAAAGAGGAAGCTGTCGGGAGAGCCGCAGACGAGGAGAGGACGATTGAGGGAATAAACTCTTTGGTGTTTAACTTTTCTAGTTTAGAATTGTCAGTAACGGACATTACAGTTTTAAATAGAGGACTGTCCTATATTCCTGCACAGGTCAGTAAGCTTAATGAAACGTTTATTGATCTTAGAAAATTTGTAAGAGCTATGTCTTCACAATTAGACACACCTGCTAGGGTCTCTAATATGTTTAAGAAGAAGAGCACTTTCACTCCAACACTACACCCCATGTTGGATTGTTTTGTCAAAGCCTGTGAACAGGATTTATATCTCTACTATTATTCTAAAGATAGGACAAGTGCTTTATTTTTTAACATGAATCAAGACGAATGGGAGTCTGTGAATTCTTTGGTTCATAACAAAGAAGTCATTGTCAAACCGGCTGACAAAGGGGGGGGTATTGTCTTGCTGAATACGAGTGACTATATTATGAGTATGAATGAGCTGTTAGAAGATGCTGAGACTTACAAGAGTATTAATAAGGAAGCTGTACAGCGACACATTTATAATGTCCACCAAGAATTATATGACTTAATGATGGGCAGACAGACCAAGAGCTATATTCTTTCCTTTTTGTAGAACATCCTAAGACACCCTACATTAAAGGACTTCCCAAGATTCACAAAGGGATTTTTCCCCCTCCTTTATGCCCTATTGTAGTAGGGAATGGTTGGGTCACGGAAAATATCTCTCGCTACATAGAGAAAAAGTTGAGGCCTGTGGTGTCTGACATACCCACTATACTTAGAGACACATATCAACTGTTAGGCGACTTGAAAGAGGTTAATGGGCTGGATCTTGATTCAAGTTTATTGGTTACATTGGATGTTAAGAGCCTGTTCACTTCCATTCCTAATGACTATGGACAGGAAGCCATTAGGTATATATTGAATCATATCAGCAGCATTAGTAGGAATGAACAAGTGTTATTGAACACCCTTTTGGATTTAGTCCTAAATAACAATGTACTTATGTATAGGGAACAGCATTTCCTACAGCAATGGGGTGTAGCCATGGGGACTCCTTGTGCTAACACCTATGCCAACCTGGTTGTACATTTCTGGGAGTCCTCATGTTTATTCCAACACTCTAGCTTTTCCAAAGTACTTCTTTACAGAAGGTTTGTGGATGATATTCTCCTCTTGTGGGAGGGGACGGTCTCAGAGCTCCATGCCTTTATTGAAGAGCTTGAATTGACGACAGATTTCTTAAGGTTCACTATAGACTTTTCAGTTACTCATGTACATTTTCTAGATGTTACCATCAGTAAAAACATGGATGGGGGACTATCTACTACTCTATACAGAAAACCATGTTGGAAGAATAATATCCTCAGGTTTGATAGCATGCATCCCAGATTCACATTTAGGAATATTGTCAAGAGTCAGTTTACTAGGATCAACAGGTTATGTGATGATTCAGAGATGTTATTGCTAGAATATCAGAAGTTGGAACAGTTGTTCCTTGATAGAGGATATGATCCTGAGATGATACACAAGATTAAGAAAGCTTTTGTATGCAGGGATGATCTTAATATAGAAACAGGAAAGTCTATGAGGCCGTTTGGATCTGCCCCTTATATGTATAATACACACAGGGTTAATGTTATCCTGAATTTCACTAGTGATATTAAAAACATAATAGGGATCATTTCTAAGAACTGGAATATCCTTACAACTGATAGAGATATCACCAAGATAGTTGGCCCCCATCCAACCTTCACATATAGGAATTGTAAGAGCCTTAAGAGAATCCTATGCATAGAAAAACTAGGTGGATCTATTCAACATACAGCCTTGAGTCAACAGAGATTGGGTATCTACCCATGTGGTAGATGTAACATGTGTACCTGGATTTCTCCTATACAATCTTTTACACGCCCTACTCTGAAATATACTTTTGAACCTAAACATACGGCCAGCTGTGATGATATGAATATTATTTCCATGGCCAATTGTAGGTCATGTAAAGCCTTCTATGTAGGTATGACCACGAGACGGCTCAAGGACAGGATCTATGAGCATATATATGAAATCAAAAAATCTGACACTAAGAATGCCTTAGCCAAACATATCCTGGAATATCCAGGACATACTTTTGGTTTTAAAGTTCCACAAAAGAAATGTCTTGATGTTAGGAAAGGAGACAACTTTTGTGAATTAGAAAACTTAGAACTGAGCTGGATTCTTAGATTGAAGGCACATCATCCCCCAGGCCTCAACTTGTATGTTAGTATCAGATCAGCACTGAAGATGAGGAGATAACTTACATTTTCACTCATCCTGTGTCAGCTCTGGCCCGTACTTTGAGTCCATGTACTTTTTAGCATCAGTGGCTATCCATAGGAGGCGTTCCTCTTTCACATTCATCTCTACATGATATTTAACTTTACTTCCAGATAGTGTTGATCAGTGAGGTTTTGTGACCCCTTTTTTTGAGGCATTTCATCAAGAGTTCATATAGATACTTGGGTGTTGTATTTAACCATCCTGATTTTTTACACATTATGATAGTAACACCACTACTTTTAGTGATGTTAGTTATGTACTTGCATATGTACCTCTATACACATATATATATTTATATATATGCAGGAATATGTCCACACTTGTGTTTCAGTCTCCCTTTTTTGCAAGGTTGACATAACATGCTTATTCTAAGCATTTTAAGTGTTTTCTAAGTTTGTGTTTTACATCTATCTTTCTATATACCAGTACTGTATATAATATGTATTATGCATATAACGCTATTTATTAGAAAGATGTTTGTATGTATTTAGTTTTTATGCATTTAGTTACAGGCCAGTTTCTGCTTGATTGTTATATTAATTTATAATAACCTATATACACCAGCATTGCTGTTTCATATTTTTATCCACTATGCCTGATGTTGTTTTTAACAAAGATTTCTTAGTATATTAGGGGCTGTGGAGTTATTAGTAGTGTTTTTATGAGCCTTTTATGTTTCATGACACAAGTTAATTGCTAGATAGCTAGCTCCTAAGTTTTTAAGTGGGTTTTTAAGTGAGTTTGGTACTAAAAATATGTATATATACTATTTTTTAACATTGGATGAATACTATAGATGCAGTTGTATTCATTGAAAGGAGTGAACTGATTGATTAATTGTTTAATTGTTTAATTGACCAATTGATTTTTTGGTAGGAGTAGCTACTTTAGCTAGGTATATAAATGAAGCTTGCTCCTTTGTGCATTAGATCTGAAGAAGCATGCAGTAGTGCATGCGAAAGCGCTCATCTTTTATGTTATTTTCTCTCTAATAAACAGTGAATCCTTCGTGGTGGCCTCTTTCCATTTTTATGCTATTAAATAATAGGCAAGAAATAAACTGTCAGAATTATGCTAGCTCATAGATTAATGGGAAAAAAAAGGGAAAAATTTGTTAAATGTTTTATGTAAATACTAGAAATGTGTTAAAAGATCCTGGAGAGAAGTAATCTCAGGAAATTAGTAAAATAACCTAACAATCCTGGGATAATGTAAATATAGCCTTAATATGCCAACTATAGCAGAAGGACTGTTTGGCTAAGCTGTTTTTCTTTTTCTCTTTTTCTTTTTTTTTTTTTTTTTGTCTCTCTATACTTCCTACTTCTGTTAAATAGGTGCCAAGTATATATTTTATAACCCACACAGATTGATGTGGAAAAACATCACTATAGGCACCAAAGAAGGCTGAAACCTGTATAAGTAAAGGGGAGGAAAAATAAGTCAAATGAGAGAAAAATGTAAAAATGACAAGATTGATTGTTTAACAATATTACTGTGGTACACATATTGCTATAATTTACTGAGGAATGTATATTAATATGCTGTTTTAAAAATACTATTAGAAAGAATTAGTCACAAAACAAAAACAATACATGCTGTACCTTAAATGCAATACCATCACTGTATAAATAATATGTTGGAAGAGGCTAGGGATATTAAGTAGCAGTGTTTGTTGAGGGAACTAGTTTGTTCAGCTTTGTCCACATTGTTTATAGTAACACAGGGGGAATACTATGGAGTAAATCTATATCTAAAAGAAAACACATTCCAAGATTAGATGTAAAGGTAAACCATATAATGAACCTTCATCCTCCCCCCTGATTATTCCTGGTCCAGGGATATAGTGGTTAGGCACAGTGTAGGGACGGGGATAAATAGATGCTTTCCTAAACCATCACACAGTAACACATACAAAACTAACAAAACAAAACTAATATACATGGCATATCTAAGGAATACACCTAATAAATAAATGTGGGAAATAGAATCATGGAATGCTAAAGGGCTCCAAAACAAGAAGAAAAGAAAACTATTCTTACACCTCACATTAAAAACCACAGCCAACCTCATACTAATACAAGAAATGCACTTGACTGCAGATCAATGGGCAGAAATTAGCAGAAAGAAATGGATAAGTCAAATCATAGCTTCAGAGGGGAAAACAAACAGTGCTGGGGCTGCCATAATAATTAAAAACCAATTTAAGGAAAAAATACTTAAAACCAAAGCTGACAAGGAGGGAAGATGGTGCTATGTAACATTTAATAGTCCTGCAATACCAAAACCTATAATGGTACCTAATGTTTACGCACCCTGTAATACCAACAACACTTTTTTATGTCATTATACCCAACCTTAAACCAGTTTAAAGATCACTACCTAGTGATTGGAGGTGACTGGAATACATATCAAAACCCAGAAAAGGATAAATCTAATCTGACCAAATCACATAATAAACAAGCCACATTAGCACTTAATGAACTCAAACAAGATTACAAACTATATGACCCTTTTAAACATGGGAACAGTGCAGATAAAACAGGGAAATTCATATTCTATTCGCAATGCCACAAAATGTGATCAAGGATAGACTTCTTCTTAATCTCTGACATATTCATTAACATGGACCCAACAATAACTATACATACCAGTTTCTTTTCAGATCACTCCAAAATCATACTGAACATTAACTGGGACAAAAAGATATATTTAGAGAATAGGGGTCATAATTGGTCATTAAACCCTAATTTACTTTCCAAAATGGATGTAATAAAAGAAACAGAAGCAATACTAAAAATAGCTCTTACAAATATCACTAACTCCCAAGTTCCAACTGACATAGAATGGGCTGCAACCAAAGCACAAATCAGGGGATCGTTTATCAAAAAAGCTGCATACTATAAAAAAATACAACTGAAATAGGAGCATATACTGAAAGGGAAAATAGAGCATCTTGAAAAAGAACTAATAAATAACCCTAAGAACCAAACAGAAGCAGAACTTTTAAAACTGCAAAGGGATCTATATATATGTTAGAAACCAGGAACCTATCTTTCTATGAAGCCAGAATGTTAGCCACTTACGCAGAAGAAGCTCAAATACCATCTAGAGCTCTGGCCAGAATTATCTGCCAACACAAAAATGCCTCCAATATATCAGAAATAAACTACAGAGACAAAAGCTACACAAAAATGAAGACATTATTAAAACATTTGAACAAATATACTCTCAAATATATGGAGCACAAATACTACAAACCTCAAAGGAAGATAGAACTCTTTTTCTTCAAAAACTGAAATTCCCTAAACTCAATTTAGACCAACAAAAAAAACTGAGTCGATATCCATCAGTGAAATTATTACAACAATCAAACACTTAAAAGTGCATAAGGCTCCGGGTCCGGATGGACTCACATCAGAATTTTACAAAGCATTTTCCCCCTTGATAGCCGAACTACTATACATACATTACATAATAAACTATAAAATAAATTATATCCACTTTAATGCCTCTAAAACTATATTTATATTAAAAGAACACACAGACCCCAAAAACCCTGACAGCTACAGACCCATCTCCCTCTTAAATATAGATACTAAAATATTTACCTCTATACTTGCAAACAGAATGAAAAATCTGATAGAAAAAATCCTCTCCCCAGAACAACCCGGTTTTACACCACATAGACAGACTAGTGACAATACATTAACATTAGATGCACTAATATCCTACGCTAACCGATACAATATCAACATCTACACAATGGTAGTGGATGCCCACAAGGCATTTGATAGGGTTAATCTAGAATTCTTACTCCAAACACTACTCTACTTTAATATACCCAATAACTTCATTCAGATCATCCAAACTCTCTATAGCAACCCATACATATCTCTGTATATAAATAAAACTTGGTCAAATAGGATCCTAATAAAAAATGGAACAAGACAAGAATGCCCACTATCACCCTTCCTGTTTAACCTATACCTAGAACCACTCTTTCTATACATTAAACAAAATACATATCACAATCCTCCATCAATACACAACTTCAAAATATACCTCACTGCATTTGCAGATGATCTGAACATATACTGCACTACACCAAATTCAGATATAAACAAAATAATAGCTGCAATTGAACATTTCTCGAGTATGTGTAACTACAAAGTAAACCTTAATATAACTAATATTATCCCCTAAAACACCCAAACTCATCTCACTAATACCATTGTTAAACACAATAAAAATTAAAGAAGAAACTAAATACCTGGGAATCACCTTTTCCAGAGTAACAAAGACTTCTACCAACACAATGTAAACCTTAAATGGCAAAATATAATGCAAGACTGCAAAAAATGGAACAACCTAAAACTACCATTCTTGGCCAAAGTATCAATAATCAAAATGAACATTTTACCTAGATTAATGTATATATTCATGACATCACAGAAAACAATACATAATAAATTCTTCAAACAAATTCATACCTTCCTAGCAAAATTTATATGGGAACCCAAAACCAGAATCTCCTATCCAAAATTAACACTCCCCAAAAGCAAAGGAGGACTAAATCTACCAGATTTTAAAATGTACTACTCGATCATTAACACTAACAGAATATTGAGAATAGCTGAACATAACCCGTCAATGGAAAATTGGTCTCCTCTCTGGGTGACAATATATTATAGATATATTAAAGCTCTAGGTTTCAATCCCAAAGCACTTCCATTCCTGAAGCAGAAAGAAATACAAACTTATAACGTTATAGAGCCCTTAAAACATCCTATCAACCTAGCGCAAAAACTCTTTCAATTCTTGAACCTTAGACATGCCATGACAATACTGCAACCCCTTCATAAAAACCCAAATTTAAAAATAAATAATAAGATGCTGGACTTAGTCCCTTTTCCCAGACTAAAAGATAAAACAATCCAAGATATCTATCCCTACTTTAACTGTTCAATACAAGAAATGAGGACCAACTTAAACCTCCCTAAATCACACATAATAATCCTAAGACAAATCAAAGAACTGTGTTCCAGTTATCTCCAAAATATTACTATGACCAATAGTGACATAGAAACTTGTAGCAGGCTTTGGAAAACTATTATCACAACAAAGAAAACTATTACCAATTCATATAAAATGATAAATGAATTCAAATACCAGAAGGACCTCCTCTTCTCTAACTACTGGAGAAAAATTAAACCATCCATAGATGATCAGCAAATAAGCCAGGCAATCAATCTAACACTGAAGATTTTACCCCTCAAAAAGTTAGCATACACTCAGCTCATGATCAATAATAATGCTTATTTTACCCTGCAATCCTACACAAATTTAACACATCAAAATCACCTTTCTGCCCATACTGTAAGGACCAGATAGCTGACTTAATCCATGTATTTTGGAGCTGTAAATGTGTCTATAAACTCTGGAACTCTCTCAAGGTACAATTACAAAAAATGGGTTATCAAACATCAACATTAACTTGGGAATTCACTCTGTTACACATTCTCCCACCCAACATCCCAAGAAAACAAGCAAATACACTTTTAACAATTTTCCTACTAATGAAACTGTATATAGCTTTTAAATGGCTAGATACGATAAATATCTCTTGGGAGGGTTTTAAACAAGTAGCTATACAACACCTTTTAGCTCATAAAATAGTAATAGATAAAAGAAACAAAAACATGAAATCCAGAGAAATTTGGGAACAAACCTTTAACATCATATTAGCATAATTCATCACACAGCAACTTAGAAATACACTATAATGGAACCAAAGAACACATACAAGTTCAGATATTAAATAATAACTTGGATATTACGAATGTATATACTGTCTATATAACTGTGGAATTAACAATGAAAGCATCTATGTACATAGTGTAAATAGATATGTTGTATGACCTATATCCTGTGGTATTTGACATCAATGTATAACATATGTTTATGTGTGTATGTGTATGTATGTATATATGTGTGTATGTATGTGTGTGTGTGTATATATATATATATATATATATATATATATATATATGTATGTATGTATGTGTATGTATGTATGTGTGTATATATATATATATATATATATATATATATATATATATATATATATGTATATGCACACGGTCATGTTGTCATGTTGTAAGATGGTTTTTATTAGTGACATTTATTAATGTAAAAATAAAAATAAAAATTATTGAAAAAAAAAAAAAAGAAATGGTAAAACAATCCACTAGACCAGCCTGTATAAGTGGTAACCATGTATATCTCGATCTAGTATTTAAAAATTGACTTAATAAAATATAGTCATTTGAAATTCACTCACTACCCCAATAATTGTCCAAAGATGCATCAAGATATTGAGATCACCCAACAGTATTATTAGAGGCAGGCAAAATGCACAATAAATAATCATCCGTAAACGATACAGCCGCAGTAGGAGCCAGTGCTAGCTTCCAACCAGCATGATGATGTTCTACAATAATTTAATTTCACTACAATCCCACAGAAACATGGAGTAGGGGATTTAAGTGACTTACTGCAGAATTAAACACCTAATGAAGCCATATGATACCTCATGGGCTAGAAAGAATTAAACAAACAATATTGACAAGAACAAGTTACTTAAATAAAATACCTTTGAAAACAAATATCCATACATACATATATATGAATTATATCTCTCTACCTATTTGCTAAATTCCACAAACTAGATTGTACATAGAGCCATACATAAGTAAAATCTATTTTCTCCAAAAAATAAAATCATTCCAGTTATCTAAACATAGCAATTTTTTTCACCCAATAATTCTCTGTAAGACCTCCAGCAAAACTTTGATAAATAGTACTAGCAGTTTTTCTTAAATTTATTTTGACTCTCCTTAACAACTTTGCAACAATGATGTTCATTTCCAAACAACTAAAGAATATGAAGTCCATAAATTATTAACGATCTACAATGGATAAAAAAACTCTCAAGATGGGACTGATTTTAAATACTTAAAATAACAACAGATTTCACTAGGCTTCCCATGAGCATATGCAACATTTCCATTTCTTGTGAACTTTACCCGTCAGACTGGAAGCCATTATTAAACCTTAACCAAAACCAAAGAAACCTACCTATTCAGAACATTACAGACACATATCTACCCCACTAATATTATCAAAGCTTCTTGACAAAATTATTGCCAAAATACATCCTGACCTTAGATCAGTGAGAAATACAACTTTCTGGCTACTTACAGATCCCTTGTACAATAAGAAGGACCAGGGTCTCCTTGCAGACTATATTTTCATGGATCTGATGAAGACATTTGATATAATTAGTCACTTATACTTTAAAAAACATACTGACCTCTTAACCACAGTTGGTTTGGCAGAAGACTCTCCACACTAATTTGTCAACTGTTTAACCAATAAGTCATTCAAACTGAAGGTGCTGAATGCTTTTGTACCTCCTGCAGAACTTCTACTGTTATATATCCAAGTGCAGGTCTTGAACCACTGTTTTTCCCCATCTTAATTAATAATGTACTCAAAGTACAGCAAAGCCTAAACAGTTGCAAGGCATTGATATGGTGAAAAATGGAGATGGTTCCTGATAGCGGCAATAAGAAGTCCATAAAGATAAAGAAGAAGGGTGATGAGCAAGGAAGAAATGTCAACGGAGACATAGGAAAGGAGACAACATGATAAGGATGAAGTCAAAACTGGAAAGGAGGAAAGGAAATGACCCCCTGTGCACATCGAAGTGATAATTACTTTGTTTTCTGATTTTACTTTCATGTGCTGTTGGAAGAGGAAGGTGGAAAAAATAGAAGTGTGTAAGTTGGGTCAGAGGATAGAGCAAATATAAAGGAAGAAATAGAAAAAATGGCTGCTGGGAAGACACTGAGACTTGAAGGTAGTCTGCAGACTGAGTAAACAACAAAATTATGGAGTTTGCTTGTGAGATGCTGCCAGTTTCTGGTCTACAAGAAAATATTCTTTCCAACCTGGTAGCATTACAAGTTTGACTATTTTATATTTAGACCCACAAACAAACGAGATGACTACAATAGGCTTTATGAAGGTGTGCACATAATAATGCCTACTATAAAGGGTTAGTATGGATCTTTGGGGAAGAAGTGCTGATTCTGTTGTTAACTGGGCTGTAAAAGATAAGGGTAATGGATTAAAATGTACAATGCTGGAATGTGAAAAAGTGACTTCAAGGATTGCTATTATCATTCTGTGACAAAGTTATTTATTTAAGTTCATTCTGACATGTTTGTTAAAGGGTAGAATAGACTGTAAACAAACCAATGTATGATTGGAGAGATAAAAAGAGTTGTATTTTGCTAAAGATAGTATAGTAAAGTTGTTGAAATCATGAAAGATCAATGTGGGAGAATGTTAAACAAGTCTTTGCTTTGGTGTGCCATCTGAAAAAAAATATAGGATAGAAACTGTGCACATGCAGGAAGAAATGGAGGTGAGGAGGAATAAACTTAAGGATTAGATGTTAGGAGAGGAAGGAGGTGAAGTAGGTAGGAAGTTAGTAAGTTGTCTTGGGGTGAGTAATAGATCATGGGGTTATACACAGGCATGGTTAAGTCAGAGAGGATTATCAGAACAGTAAGTAGCATGAGGACAGGGCCACCTCATTGGGACTGTGGTCTTACAGCTTTATCTTACAAGGACCATTGTCTATTCAGGAGGGAGTATAGTGGGTACTGACTGCAAGGAAAGGAAGGGAAGAATAAAAGGTAAATGTGTCAAGTTTGTCACTTAGAATGCAAAAGGGTTGAATAATCCAATAAAGAAAGAAAGGATGCTGTGGAGAATGAAATCAAAGAGGGCTGGAGTGGTAATGCTGCAGCAGCTGATCTTTTTCTTTTTATGATAAAGAACTTTTTATGGAAACCAAATGCAAACGCATAACAATAAAGACTATTTTTCACATCAACTGAACATATAAATAAGAACTAGTTGCAAAAAGAGTTGTAAATAAATAACATTTGTTGAAACAGCAATAATACAAGTGGATGGCAGTTAAAATTATAAGACAGTCATCACAATAATAACTTTTATGGAAAAAGAATTTAACTGTAATAAGAAAAATAAATTAAAAAATGTATCAAGTCCAACTAAGCAAATAAAAATTAGAATGGTATACATTCCTTCTTGTGACAAGATTAATACAATAAATTTGATATACAAGATACAATGAGGCTCTCGAGTCCATAAATATTTTTTAAACTTTTTAGAAAGCTTGTAAGCATACATATACTTCAGCATATATGAAATAAGTTTTGGTGGATATACCCTGACACCATGCACAAAATGGGAAAATGGGGTTGATGCCAATGCTGTTATCAAGAACAGTAATCCGTTGTGTAGCAATGTAAAATTTTACAAGGTTGGAAATTGTTATTATCAAGAAAATGTATCTTTAGCAGACATGTTTAACCCAAAACCTAAAACTGCCTGGTGCCAAGATGAATTATTTTTGACATTAAAATGCTTAATCTTTCTATTTATAAAGGGACCACAAATCTTGAACAGGAAGAAAGTATGAGAAAATATGCAGAATATATGTAATGGAATTACCATAAACTGAACAAGAAGCAGCAAAGATCTATTGGCAAGAATAAGATATGCAGAGTAAAATAAATCATGAATTGAATGTAAAATAATTTTTGGAGGGGATATAATTCAAAGCATATTTGCATAGATTTATCCATATTCCGCTATATTTAATATAAAAACTTGATCCAGGAGGATGAATAATAAAGTTGTTTTTACATGAAAACTGCAACAAAATTTATTTGCTGAGTAGGTTGACATGGAAGACAATAAGGGTTAATTGGACATGCAAAATTTAAAGTCTGGCGGTTGATGTAGAGGTTAAGATTCATAGGTCCATAGTTTTATAGTAGGCTAATGACCATCAAGGCCTTTATAAACATAGCCATGCAGTCCAATCCAATTGTGCCCCTATGTATCATGGGTGTTTATTAGGATGGGCTATGTTAGGAAGTTTTTAGAGGTTATGTGTGTAGGGTATGCTAGTATGGGCATTACTGTCTGCCTCTGTCTACCAAAGACAAGGGGGCCATACACGGGGTGAATTTCCAATTTCCCATCCATTGTTTAAGGTTACACTTAAATAGGGTTAGCAGTGAACTTTGCTTCACATAGATGAGGTGCCTATTCCAGAGCATGGGGATCCTCTGAGACACATATCTGCCTCACCAACATGTATTATTTATGTCACAAGCAAAATTAAAATCCTTGAATACTTGGTTATGATACTGTTCATTTTGTAGTTGTGCAAAAGGTCCATCAGAGCTGGATCTGAGGATGCATTGTATGCCAGGCATAGATCACTTCTCAGTAACCTGTAGGAAACAGATTATAGAAATAGGACTTTAAGGTAATATGTGTAGGAGAATGTGTTTATAACCTGGATTCTGCTGGTAAGGAACCTTTGTGGGCATAACATCTGTTGCATATGTTTGGTAAGGTACATGCTTAAGGGCATTATACTCAATGGTGGGTGTGATAAGGGCTGAACAAAACGTGGCACTATGACTTCCTTGGATCTGGATGCCATGCCCTTACTTATAAGATGGGTGAAATAGAATGAATTTCTTACTGCTTTGGACACATATTGGTCAAAATCTAGACTACTGTCTACATAACTTCCAAGATTCCTGATTATTAGGTCAACTGTTAAGGGTGTCTTATTGATGGAGTAATTCAAATGAGTGGCAGTTTTCCCAAAAGACACCATAATGCATTTCTTGCCATTGAGTTTTAGTCTGTGACTTTGTCACCAGTCATTTGTCTGTATTAGGCCCTCTTGTAAAATGTTTGTGTCATGGGGGAAATTTATGACAACTCCCAATATGCAGTCATCTGCAAACCTGGTCAGCCAAAGACCCTTAACTTGCCTTTACCTCAGAGAAGTAGATGCAAAATAGAAGTGGTCCCAGCAAGGAGCTCTGAGGTACCCCACTAGTGACCAGTCTGTTAGTGGAGATGGTGTCACCAATCCTGACTTCCTGGGTCCTGTCTGTAAGCCAGCTGGCAATCCATTGAGTTTTCTAGGGGTTTATGCCCAGTTTGTTGAGTTTGTCAAATATTCCCAAGTGGGGGATTGTATTGAATGCCTTAGCCAGGTTCAGGTAGGCTGTATGCACCATGTCCCCTCATCCATTGCTTTGGTGACCTTCTTAAAGAAGTCAACTGGGTTTAGTTGGCATGATCTGCCCTTCACAAAGCCAAAATGGATTGGGTCCAGTGTCTGAAGGTTGCCTATGTTTTTGTTGATCATTTCCATGTCAATTCATTCCATGGAAATTATTGCAAGCTAGTGTCCCTGTGGTACAGTGCTTAAGTCCCTCAGCCTACTGTGTGACCTTGAGCAAGGCAGTCAACCAGATAGTCCTTTTTTCAGGGATGATCCAGGAGTAATGTGTGTTTAGTGGGCCTACCTGGTTAACAAACAGGTCTTCTTATCAGAGTATTTATTTTTATCAAATGGCATGTCTTTAAAAGTCTTCCCAGAATGATATATTAATTTTTGCAATATAACCTTTAGGCATACCTCTCCACTGCACAGATTTTCACAGAATGTCCAGATCTTTGCCTCATATTTTTGGTCCGCATTTCATAAAATTGTGGTTTTCTGGCAAATTAGCAGCAACTCATTAAAGACTGAAGTTAGTAATGACAGGCATTTGAGTTTCAGACTTCATACCCTTTAGAAAATACTTGCTAATGCAAAACCAGCTTTCTAAGTTTGTAAGAGCAATATTTAAAAATTGTACCTATTTTTGGGCATTTGTCCCACTTTTGTGTATGGCTTTGTCCAGATTTCTTGCTCTTTGAGGTTGACAGGTATGCTTAGGAAGATGATAGCACTCAATAATGTCATATGTAGACTGAGGGCAGAATTTCAGAAAATCTTACACTATATTATTCCACATGTAGATAAAGAGGTAACTGTCTGCATTCTTGATGCACCAGATAAGCTGTCTGCTTTCTTGGGTGGTGTGCTAAACAGTGTTCATATGTGGTAAGCCTGCAAATGGTAACATTGACAATGAATAATTATATATAATACACTAATGCAGGGTATGTTGACTTTGCTTACAGTATGGTTATATGAACACACATGCGTGCGCGCACACACACACACATTTAATATACAAAGTAGTCACTGGAGACAGCTTTCCTGTTTGAACATCATGTTTATTTACAATAAATAAAGTTAAAAAAAATGTAGTGTATGTGTAATATTTCAGTCTGCAGTCAAAGTAAATTATCTCCTCTGTATCCAGATTTGCAGGATTTACAAAAACAACATTTTATTACATTCAGATGCAGTATTCCCTTATAGACTTCGCTCTGGGGTAGCAGCTGCTAAAATAAATGAACAGTACTTACAGAGACTTCACAGTAAGAGAGCAGATTTGTTTATAGTACCACCGACTGGGATAAACCAAAATATCTTCTTTTTCTTTTTCATTACAGAGAAGTGTAAATCTTAGTGACTTCTACTATAAAGAGCTCAACTCCCTTCCCTCTCAGGATACCCTCAGATTGCCTTACTTCATTCTTCTAGACTCCTCCCAGGACCCTCTTCAGACCCAGCGGTCATGAACTTGCTCTACGTCAGGGCACTGGGTTTTAAATATTCCTAAGTACAACTGTTCCTCATTTACTCTTACCCTGTTGACTCTTTCTGGGTTGGTATCCTTAAAGGGTCTGTCTACCACTATCCTACATGACTCTCTTGAATTAGCTTATTTAAAGGAACCAGCCACCACTGTGCTCTCTCTCTCTCTCTCTCTCTATATATATATATATATATATATATATATATATATATATATATATATATATATATATATATTTGTGTGTGTGTGTAGGGTCTACTTCAAATAAACAAAAACTCAAATTACTGAAGACGACATCACCGAGACATCGCCGAAATCTGACTTAAACAAATGACCACAATGCTGAAGGATTTCACAGGGTAAGTATCCATCTGGCCACCACCTAACAATACACTGCACTACCTCACACCCGCCCAGGTGGGGGCTATGCACCCCATGCTCCCCAACTCCGGGATCAAATTACAGTGGAGAAAAGGGCAAATTTCCCCTTAGTGGCCAACTGGATACTTACCCTGTGAAATCCTTCAGCATTGTGGTCATTCGTTAAATTCAGGTTTCGTCAATATCATCTAGGTAATGTCATTTTGAGTAAGTGGTCTTTTGTTTATTTGAAGTAGACCCATATATATATATATATAGAGAGAGAGACAGAGAGAGAATATACTGTTGCTGAATGCCATGGTGATTTATGATTTGATGGATACAAATACAGATAATATAGGCAAAGCCAACATTTAGTGCATTACATAAATCTGCATGTTTCAGTATTACAATACACATGCACATGCATGCTTGCTCTACCTCCTCTCATTCTACTCCCTCTCCCTGCTAGCCTAGCACCTCTCTACAAAGGCTGTCCTGCCTTCTGTACTCTTTTCTAGTAATTATTGGAATTTTAAGTTTGAATATCTTATCTTTGTTTGACTGCTAATTATCTTTTCTTGTCTAAAATGTTTATATTCAACTTTTGATCATGTATACATTATGTAGTTAGACTAGAGTGAGTGTGTATGTATAATTTAATCTCTTGATATTACTATTACTTTTATATTATTATTTTTATCTATATGGAGCTTTTTGAGCTTTTTTCTCCCCGGGCCTGAATAATATATCAGACTAGCCAGACTTAACAACAAATGTAAAATAAAATAAATAAATAAATAAATGCACATGCATATCACACATCAGCATTGTTAGTTTCACTGTTTCAGGAAGTGAAGAGATCATCTGGTACATGCAGAATGGATTAATTTACAAAAGTCATTGCTAACTTGTGCCCCCTTTAATTAGTCCTTAATTTGAAACAGTGTGGTGTAAGACTTTTTAGTATGAAATGAAAGGAGTCAAACAATAGGAAATCAGATGAGATTAGCATATTACCCTTCACTAAAGTATTTAAGTTTGTTGATTAGGACTGGGCAAAATAAACAGAATCAAACAAATGTACCTCATACTTTGTGAATCTGAAATTTGCTGAACAAACTATAAGTCAAAAAGAAAAAAGTAAACAAATTGAACTGAATGATTAGAAAATACTTAAAAAATAGTCTAATCCAAGTGGGGACAGAGTGTGTCTAGCAGTACTGGTAAAATGATGAAGCTTTAGAAATCAGAAAGTAACTTTTCACAGACTTAGGCTTCCATGCCTTTTGGATGCTGAAAGTTTATGGTACGAAATTTTTAACAGGCTCAGGAGTCTACACAAATGTCAAAGATTTTATATAAGGATTTGAAAAAACATTTTGGTTATAAACCGATAAGAAGAGTACATAAAACTGTTCAGTAGAGCATTTGTTTCGATAGTCAAAACTTTGGGCAATCTTCAGCTTCTCCCAACTGTAGTTGTCAAATAAACTGAAGTGAAGAAGTCAAGGAAAAGCAAGAAAGACAATTACAAGTAATTCATAGGATCATAGGAAGTTAATAGGCTAGTGGCCCTAGGGCCCTTACAAGCCTAGCTAAGTTCTACTATTATTTCCATGATCAATACCTAATGCCCGTGTCCAACAGGGACACAGGTGGAACCCCAAGGGTGAATTTATGGTTACCCATCCAAACATATTAGTCATAGGTGATTCCATCCTGAGACAGACAGATATCCCTCTTGCTAGGCTGGATAAGGAAAAGGACACAGTCAGCTGTGTGTCAGGTGCTAGGATCCACCATATCATACATGCACTCAAGTCTCTCAGCAACAGGTACTGTTATGACTCCATCGTAGTCCATGTTGGTGTCAATGACTTGAGATGTACCTCTCTGGACTATATGAAGAGAGATCATACTTAAGAAGTTGTGGCAATGGCTCATTTTAGTAATTCATGTACTGATATCTAAAGCAGTCATTCCTGTATAACTAGTTTTCCCTTTCTGTTGATCTGTTTTTCCTTAAGGAAAGTGTGTACTGCCCTTAAGGCTGGAAAACTATATTTCCTTGCATCTATCTATATACATATATATATATATGTATATATATATATATATATATATATATATATATATATATATATATATATATATATATATATATATGTATGGCTCTAGGACGTTTGCCGTTTGCTCAAGTGAGCAAACGTCTGAATCCATAATAACTGAACACACTTTAACGAAAGCGCTTTTATCGAAAAAGTGCTTTCGTTAAAGCGTGTTACAAAAATAAAAAATAAAACACTACATTTACATTTTAGCAGGGGGATTCACCCCCCTGCACCCCCCATGTGGGGGCTGTGCCCCCCACCCCCCACTTTAATATTCTCCCTCTGAGACCTCACTATAGTGGGGAAAAGGGAAATTTCCCTTATCCGCATCATAGTACAGCCTCGGCAACAGGCATACTTACGCGTAAGTGCTTCTTCGGTGAAAAGCACTTTCGCGTAAGTATGCCCGGCCGTTTGGGTTTCGGTCATTTGATCACGCGAGCAAACGTCCTAGATCCATATATATATATATATATATATATATATATATATATATATATATATATATATACACACACACACACACACACACACATATATATATATATATATGTATATATCTACACACACACACATACAGTGGGTATAAAAAGTTTACACACCCCTGTTAAAAGGCCAGGTTTTTGTGATATAAAAAAATGAGACCACAATAAATCATTTCAAAAGTTTTTCCCCCTTTAATGTGACCTATAACCTGTACAATTCAATTAAAAAACAAACAAATCTGTTAGGGGAAAAATATAAAAAAAAAAAATGTACAATACGCTGGTTGCATAAGTGTGCACACCCTTAAACTAATACTTTGTTGTGTATGCACACCCTTAAATTAATACTTTGTTGAAGCAATTGATTTAATTACAGCATTCAGTCTTCTTGTGTACACACCTGCCATCAATTAAAGAGATTCTGATTAACCCCAAATAAAGTTCAGCTGTCCTAGTAGGATTTTCTTGACATTTACTCAGTTGTCTGCTACAGAAAAAGCCACAGTTCACAGAGAACGTGCCAAGTATCAAAGGGATCTCATTGTTGAAATGTATGTCAGGAAAAGGGTACAAAAAATGTTCCACAGCATTGGATATACCATGGAACACAGTGAAAACAGTCATCAAAAAGTGGAGAAAATATGGGACAACAGTGGCATTGCAAAGAATTGGACGTCCCTCCAAAATGGATGAAAAGACATGACAAAAACTGGTCAGGGAGGCTGCCAAGAGACCTACAGCAACACTGAACAAGTTGCAGGAATTACTGGTTGTGTACTACATGTGATAATCTCTCGTATTCTCCATATGTCTGGACTATGGGGTAGGGCTGCAAGAAGGAAGCCTTTTCTTACACAGAAAAACATCCTGGCCTGGCTAAAATTTGCAAAACAATACATCAAGTCTCCCTAAACATGTGGAAAAATGTGTTATGATCTGATGAGACCAAGATTGAACTTTTTGGTCACAATTCCAAAAGGTACATTTGGTGCAAAAACAACACTTTGCATCACCAAAAGAACACCATCCCCACAGTGAAGCAAGGTGGTGGCAGTATCATGCTTTGGGGTTTCTTGTTTTCAGCTGGAATTGGGGCTTTAGTCAAGGTGGAGGGAATTATGAACAGTTCCAAATACCAGTCACTTTTGGCCCGAAACCTTTTTATTTTTTTATATTTTTTCCACAAACAATTTTGTTTGTTTTTCAACTGAATTGTACAGGTTATAGGTCACATTAAAGGTGGAAAAAGTTTTGAAATGATTTATTATGGTGTCATTTTTTATATCATAAAACCTGGCATTTTAACAGGGGTGTGTAAACTTTTTGTGTCGACTGTAAATTAATTGCAGGAATGATAATGTGTTAGCTACAAAATCATAATGTCTCATTACAAGACTAAATAGATTAAAATTTGAATGGTACAAATGCATCTATACAACATTGTAATGATAGGAGGTTTTGCCAGCCATGCCAGGAGAAGTGGGGCTGTGGATATGTAACATATGCCAGCACAGCTAACTGGAATTTTGTAATTAAGTACATGTAATTTGTATATCAAACTGATTTATACAGATGGTTGTGCTGAAAATATATCTGTGAGGTTTGCTTATGTTAAAATGCAACAACAGTGTATCCTTCTGGAAAACAAAGAAATGTAAATGCATTAATGTAACTGAATTAAATCTATATGTTTCAACAGCATATACTGGAAGGAAAGAGGTTAGTGTTAAACTTCAAAAATAGTGAGACAATTAAATTCCTAGGCCTAAGCCCTACAGATGTTATCTCACTGTTTTGAATGAAGCCAGAGACGCAATATCTCTAAGAAGTGTGGTTTATTAGCTCCTATAGGAAGAAGGAAAGTGTTTTATGGTTTTATGACTTCCAGGAGATCTGAGCAAAGCTCTATCTGTGTGTATGGTAACACATAGATGGTAAAATCCTATCAGCTTCTAGTGTTGGTGATAGCATGGGAACCAGAAGTTAGAAGACCAGATGAATCTGATGTAATTCTGTACAGAAATAATGTTTTACTATTAGAGGAGACTGAAGTCTGAAGGGCATTCTGTATTCTGTCTTGGATCTGACAACAAGGACCACTCACCCACATTATCTTGCCTTGCTCTATTCAGTAAGTAGGAACAGTAATTATTTTAGTCAGTCAGGAACAGATAGTGAGATTAGAGCTAAATACTGTTTTTCTATAACTGTGTAAAACTTTCCATCTGTATTATTTTTAATATTTTCTGTGATTGAAACTCTGGTGTTTACTATAAATAGATATTTAGTATTTTCATGTTCTTATATTATTTATTAAATATATTTAAACTTTTCATTGTGGCTGGTCCTTTTTAGAAAATATTTAAACGTTAAGAGTATAGTAACTGACTGGTGACAGTTAAACTACCTGATAGTCTGGACAGAAGGTGGCATAGCTAGTAAATCTGTGCTGGCCTTTCCCAGGTGTGTGTGTGTGTGTGTGTGTGTGTGTGTGTGTGTGTGTGTGTGTGTGTGTGTGTGAAAATTAAATCTCAAAGAGTGTGTGTGTCAACTACTTGGAGCAGGGACCTGAAACACTGGTTTCACAGAGAGGGTGCTGAAGGACTTGGCTTGGAAATTCTGCTGAGGACCTAACCCTACAGCTGTGTCAGTGGGGAGCCTTACTGGGGACCTGGGGAGAGACAGAGAGAAACCCAGACCCCAGGCTGAGTGTGTTCCCTGTGTGCTCTTAAGGGACATTGTGCTTGATATAGAGAGATCTACATCTGGAAATACTGTGCGCATCTATTTGTCTTTCATACAAGTGAATGTCCATCTCCAGTGTCAGTGGTGAGGATTAAGGCTCTTTGATTACTGGCCCAGAGTGGGGGACATCACAGTAATCCCATATGGTTATTTCTTTAACATTTACAACTTGTCAGAATGTTCTACCATCCTCATTCTTTTGTGGAAACATATTTCAGTAATTGCTTTAAATCTCTAATTTACTGACAACACTTTGAACAGGCACTTTCACCTACTTTTAGGATAGTTTATTTCTCTTTTAAGTGAAACTATAAAAAGAAGTTATGTCTTACCATTACCTTCCATCTGTGTTGTTCATATTTTTTCATTCATCACTGATGGAGTCTGCCTTTTTTACCAAGCTCTCGCCAGCCAACAAGAACAAACATTTCCAAGACAAAAACTTTAGGTCACACTTCACAGCAGGTTCAGAAGGTTTTTTAGTCAAAGACTGAAGGACTAAAGTGAAGTTCCATGGTTCCACAGGCTGTCTGACAGGAGGCCTGATATGAGAGGTTCCCTTGAGGAAGACCTTGCATAGACGTAAAGAGATAAGAGGGCTGCCATCTATACCATTGTGGAAATTAGAAATTGCTGCTAGATGCACTTGTACAGTAGAGGCAGAGGCTCCATTATCGAAAACTTAGCCAAGTATTGAAGTACCACAGTTACTGGAGCTGAATAAGGGTCTAGCATGTTATCCTTAGACCAGATGGAGAACCTTTCCCATTCATCCTGATATAGTCTTCTGGTGGATGGTTTATGAGAAGCCGGAATGATGTCTCGAACAGGCAAGGAGAGATTACCTGCCTGGGAACTAATGGAAGTGGAGAAACCAAGCTGTCAGCTTGAGACTGGACAGATTTGGGTGGCTCAACCCTTGGGGGTGAGTAATGGGTCCAGAATCCATGGTGGTCATACTAGGTGAAGCCGAAGGAAGGGAAACCAAACTTGTTGAGGCCAGAATGGAGCTATGAGGATTACCTTGCATCTCAACCGAAGAGCTTTCTTTAGAAATTGTGGAATCAGAGGAATGGGAGGATAGGCGTAAAGAAGTCCTGTGGGCCAATCGTGGATTAGAGCGTCTCTTGGGAACTCCCCCTCTGGGGGAAGAAAGGCAAAATGCACTTGTTTGAAGGAGAGGCAAAAAGATCCCAGCAAGGCTGGCCCCAGTGGCTGAGGATTTCTGTTGCCACCTCAGGGTTGAGGGACCACTCGTGAGGCAGGAGGATTCATCTGCTCAGTTTGTTCACAATTTTGTTGGAGCTCCCCAGGATATGCATTGCTATCAGAAAGTGGTTGGAAGCTATCCCCCAGTGCCAAATTCCCATGGCTTCTTGACACAGAGGGTAGGATGTGGTTTCTCCTTGCTTGTTGCTATACCAGACCACTGACATTTTGTCTGACTGAAATGCTTTTGTCTCGGAAGGGAGAGCTGAATGAAAGGCCTGCAACATTAACATCACTGCTCTCAGTTCCAGAACACTGATATGCAGGTGGGCCTCTGAGGTGGACCATGTGCCTTGGACTGTCTTCCCCTGGAAATGGTCCCCCCACCTGATCAGGGAAGCATCTGTGGTCACAATGGCTCTGGGCTGAGGGGATTGAAATGGGTGACTCCAAAGTTCTGTGCCTGGCCTCATCCACCAAAGGAGGTCCTGTTTGCAGGAGTTGGTTACTCAAATCTGGTAATAGAGGGGGTGATAGTTGGGGAACCACTGACAAAGAAGGAGCCATTGCAGGATCCGCATATGTAGCTTTGCTAGAGGCACTATTGGAATCAAAGCTGCAATAGAACCCAGAGCCTGAAGAACTTCCCTTGCTGAAACTTTTGTGTGACAGATTATCACTTGGAGCTGGAGCCGTAAATGCTGGAGACTGTGAACTGGGAGTGATACTAGACAGGACTGGGTATTGAACACTGCTCCAATGAATTCTATTTGTTGTGTAGAAGTAAGGTTTGATTTCTCCCAATGTATTGTTATTCCCAACAATTTTGCCAGAGAGAGAGAGTATAATGCAGTGCTGTTACCAGAAGATGCTCGGTGGGGGCGGTGAGGAGCCAGTTGTCTAAATATGGAAACATCCAGAATCCTTGTAGTCTCAAGTGAGCTGTGACCACTGCCATGCATTTCATGAACACTCTGGGAGCTGTAGAGAAACTGAATGGCAGGGCATGAAATTGATAATAACTGGCCTCTAGCTGGAAGCGAAGCAGACTCCTGGAGTGTTTGTCCATCTTGATGTGTTAATATGCATCCCAGAGATCTATCAAGTATATCCAATCGTCTTCTCTCAAAAAGGGGAGAATGGACTGAAGCTTGACCATCCAGAATTTGGTTTGGGTGACAGACTTGTTTAAGCTGCTGAAATCCAAAATGGGTCTCCAGTCCCCTGTCGTTTTGGCACCAAAAAGAATCTTGAGTAAAATCCGGATCCATGTTGGTCTGGTGGGATTGATTGGATGACTCTTTTTTGAGACAGCTTTATTATCTCTGAAGCTGCTGCTTCCCTTTGGGTGGAACATCGGGAAGCTTTCTTGGAAGATTTGGTTGAAAAGAAAGGGGAATGGTGTAACCTCTGGTGATGATACTCTGCACCCAACGATCGATGGTAATAGATTGCCAGGCAGCTAGTCCCTGTAGCCTTAGTTATGAGGACCCCATCTGCCTCTGTAGGGGCATCTTCTGTAATTGTTACCCCCTCTGCCCCTGGGGTATCATCACCATGTGCAGCACAGAAAGGACCCTGAGATTTTTTGTGCCACATTTTCCCACTCCTCTGATTCCTGGAGAAGGTACGTTGAGGACTGGAAAACTGTAGGCCTATGGCAGACAGGGTCTTTCCATCTTGCTTGCACCTGGCTAGCATGTCCTTCACTTTGGAGCTAAAAAGGGATGATGCTTCGATGGAACCATTCAAAAAGGAAGATATGAAGAGGTCTGCGAGGTCATAAATGCGCATCCAGGCATAACGCCTCATGGCAATGCTCAGACCCGCTGCTCTGGCTGCCCCTTTGGTCACATGTGAAAGTAACCTTATGGAAGAGTTAGATATCGATTCCAGGCTTGTGAGCTGTGAGGCTACTTTGTCCTTGACCTCGTCAGACAACTGTCCTGTGAGTGTCCCAGAGAGTTCGGAGATCACGTTCCTCTGGAGCCTCATAAAATGTGCCAAATAGTTCAGGGACCATATAGCAAAGGTCCCTGATGCAAAAACTCGCTTCCCTAGTCTGTCCACCACCCAGGACTCCCTGCTGGGTGGGTGGACAGTGGGACTTTCCTCAGCCAAGTCCTTTTTCATGGCCGCCGCCACCACCATAGCATCGACTGATGACCCTATGGACAAATGCGGGTTCTACTTGGGAGGGGAAAGGATTTTGTTAGGTCTCCGAGGGATCACCTCAATGGAATCAGGGTTCTTCCAAGTGTGCTACATGACAATTTGGATGAGCTCATCAGCAGGTGGGGTCACCTAAGAGGTAGAAGCCCTGGCGCAAAAACCTGCAGGAACACAGACTCCTCAGACGAAGGATTGGAGGGCTTCCAGTCACCTCTCTGTTTTAGCATTTCCAGGATGTCTCCAAAGGAGACATCATCAAGAGGTGACCGAGGGGACCCTTCACCATCATTGTAATCTGTGTCTTCTGTTAAGAACTCCTCAGGTGAGTCCATGTGCTTCCTCTTGCATGTCTTCTTTTGAGGGGACTCCCCAGTGGGGGTCTCTGAGGAGGACTCAGAAGAGTGGATACCCTGAATGGTGTCCAGGGGGGTAGTCTGTGGCAGCTGTAGCTCAGGAGGCAAAAACTGGGGTTCCAACATCAAAGGAGTGTTTCCAGAAGTGAAAGCCCTCTCCATCGCACAGAAAGCAGGTTCGCCCAAAGAGAGATGGGAGACCAGAACAGAGAAAGACTACCTCGGGACCGGAGTCACACCTGCTCCAATGAACCCGCCCCCACGGATGGAGCCTCAAGCAGGATCAATGCGGACGTGGCTATCATCACCAAGGATGGAACCAAGGATAAACATGGGTCCATGCCCAGGGCCAAAGTTCCCGCCCCCCCCAATCCCCAGATTGAGGAAGGACCGGTTCCACAGGAACTGAAGACCAAAGGGACAAACTCGGAGTGGGAGTGAGGTGCACTATGAGTGCCGAGGTAATGGGTTCCGAGAAGGATGTCGGAGCAGAAGGCTTCAGAACCAAAATGGTCAATGGAGGAGTGTAAGACTGAGTCTGTGGAGAAACCAACCCAAGTTCTGCAGGTAGATGGGTCTTAGAAAGTGTGGGTATCCCCCTGGCTACCAACAGCTGGTTCACAAGACGCACCACATCGTGTTCCGACAGGTTCCTGGTGGATCTAGTGGATATTCTGGATGGGGAGTCAGAATGTTCAATGAACGGGCTATACACCTGGCCCAGAAACAGATCTACAGAAGGGGAGTATTGGGTCCGTGGTGCAAGGTCTGCTGGCACTGAAGTCTCAAGTTTTGAGACCGGGAGTAATGGGATCAAATCCAGTTTTGTCTGTAAAACTCTCGGTGCTGAAGTGGCACTCGGAGCCGAAACAGTCTGTTCCAAAATCATAACTGATGAAGGTATCGAAGGTGTGCCCTGAGCCGAAGTGGCCACAGGTGCCAAAGTCAAAATAGGCACGATGAGGTCTATAATCAGTGCCAGAGACAGGACCGGTGCCAAAACTGGCGCCAGTATCGAAGGTTTCGAGATGCTTGGAGCCGAGGAAGACGGAGCCATAGAGGCAGATTTATGCTCCGAAGACAACTTTGGGACCTTTGATTTGACAGGCTTAACCTGATCACCCGATGGTGAGGAGGGAACTGTGTGGGACCTCTTTTTGTCTTTAGTAGGAGGGATTGAGACCTCCATCACAGAAATGGCCACTGAAAAGGGAGACTTAAGTAACTCTTTCAGTATTAGTTTATTTTTGTGCTCATTAAGAGTGCATTGACTGAAACTCTGACAAATGTCACAAGGAGGCTGCACCGAGAGGTGTGGCACCCCCAAACAGTATACACAATCATCGTGAGAATCACTATTAGGTAACTTGCCATTACATGAAGCACAATGCTTAAAACCTGAAGTACCTTTCTTATCTGACATCTTGATAGAGAGACACCACAGGCCAACAG